>NC_064865.1:49735188-49955188 GCF_024139225.1 Suncus etruscus
CTGACTGAGCCACACTGTTGCAAGAATAAGCTACACACACTTTATATAAAACAGTAAACTGAGAACCTGCCAAAGAAATGTATTTTCTCCTTTTGACCCATTGGACCACAAATTTGATTCTATTATTAGCTGGTGGTGCAATCATAGACACGTCAGGAAATTGTACCTGTTTCATCTTCTGCAGAATCAAAACATTGCTTTATTTCTAGACTTTCAAGTTAAATTTCCCGTTAAGTAAAAGAATAATCTCACTCAGAAAGAGCATCATTTTTTTCAGTTAAAGATTTAGTGACTCGGTAATTTAACATCTTCCTTCCTAAAAAAATAACATTAGGATCAGTAAATTTTAATAAATAAAATGAATGGACAACAATTTCAAAAGATATTTTAGAATCAATAATAATAAAAATAATTTTAATACATTATGAACTAGAGGGATTCTATTCAGATCATATATGTGGCAATATACTATTTATATATTTTAACTTATTCAGTGGCAAAAGTATTTGGTTCTGACAGGTAGAATTATGGGTGGGAGGTTTATTTTTTAAATTTTCTTTTTTGTGCCTTTCTTCTTTTTCCACAGAAAAGCATTTATTTCCCAATAAAATAAATAAGCTTTGTTTTTAAAAAAGAGTTATTACCCTAGTTGGCATTTTTCAAGTACCTGAAAATTTATGCATTTCTCAGAGGCCACTAGACTCTGTTCAGAATATAAATGAGTCTTGGTAGGATAGAATATATCTCATGCTTATTTCAACTTACAGTAGTTACTTAACAAATATGTTTGCCCTTGACATTGGCGCAAGAAAAATTTATTCACAAGAATAGGAGGTTAAAGCTGAGAAGTGGGAATCTTTATTGAGCCAAGAACCATATGATCGTCAACAACTAATGTAAATTTCTGTGTAGTATCAGGGAAATGGTAGATAATAAATAATAGCAAATTAATTGACTGTCTGACTGACAGCCAAATAGCGTCTGGTTTCAGCTATTTCCCTTATGCCATTTGTCATGCCTGTTGTTGGGTGGCCCTTGTCCAACCCAAATGGTATTTACTGTCTGTGGTCTCCTAATTGAGGAAGTCAACTCCTGAATGCAAGAGTCACTGGGAGGCTACCGACCATATAAGTTCCGGTGGTAATATAATTAAAGGGACTTATAAATAATCAAGTAAGTGGGAGAAAGGAGACTTTTGTGTGCAAAATTTGCCTATTTATGAAAAAGACATGTAAATCTATGACATGCTAGTAGAAATTGCTAGTACATAAGTGCTCTCTTATTGCCAGATATCCTGTTGCATTTTTTTTTATCTTGGGTTTATGTATGGATTGATAACTAGATCTTGGCAATAGATTTTAAGAAGGGATGGCTGATAGTTGTCACTTCTAGACCCAGAGAGAAAAGAACAGATTTCTCTATCTCCAAGTTCTTTTATTTTTTGGTGATTCTGTGGCACAGAGCAGAGGTATAAAACAGGTGTCCAGTATTTTATATATATGTATATATGTTATATATAATCATATACATCAAACACTGTTTTTGGAACATCCAACTTTTCCCCATTGTATATTCTTCACTCCCTGTCAATA
Organism: Suncus etruscus; assembly: GCF_024139225.1. NCBI lineage: Eukaryota > Metazoa > Chordata > Mammalia > Eulipotyphla > Soricidae > Suncus > Suncus etruscus. Next base: position 49,736,781 of record NC_064865.1, read on the forward strand.
TTAACTGTTAATAAAAACAGAAATTAAAATATTAATGTATATTAGTGTCTATTCTCTATTTAATACTTATAGGGTATTTATTATATTATTAAATTTAAGTTAATATTAACTTAGAATTTAATTATAATAATAAAAATTATTACATATTCCTTTTCAGGAGTCAGAGGGAAGTTCTCCTTGATTGTCCCAGGGTTTACTCCTGACTGCATTCAGGTATCATCTCTGAAGGTCCTCTGGGGACCATATGTAAAACTTAAATCAAACCAAGATCACATGCAGCAAGGCAAGAGTCTTACCCCCTCTACTATCTCTCAGGCCCTTTTATAATATTCCTTCTATACCCATCTTGTTGAGAGGTTTTATTATGGTAAGAAGTCGAATTTTGTCAAGTGTTTGTTGTTCTGGTTCTATGAGATAATTATTATTTTAATGTTTTGATCTGCTTATGTGATGCATAATAATCACAGATTTATGCATGCTCAACGAAACTTGTATCCCAGGAACAAGTCCCACATGATTCTGATATATGTTGCATTTAATAAGCTGCTGGGTTCAGTTTGCTAATAGTTGATTGAAGATTTTTTTATACTTTATTTAAATACTGTGGTTTTACAAAATTGTTCAAAACACAGTTGTTGTGGATGTTTAATGTTTAAAAAGTACATCAATCCCTCCACCACTATCCCAAGTCTCTCACCCACCCTTCAAGCCTGTCCCCTTAGCAGGTACAAAATATTTTATATTGCCCATTATTTAAAAAAATGGTTAATAAGATTATTTTTAAAACTCCAGTAAAAGAAAATTTGTGAATTGTTTAAGCTCATCAAGGGGGGGGGTCAATAAAGTTATTGCCTGAGAATTTACTTAGCTAGTTGAATCTTCTGTGCTATTCTTTTATTTATTGAACTTAGTAGACTTCTATGCTTTTTGTTTGTTTTGTTTTGTTTTATTTTGTTTTGAGTCATACCCAGCTACAATCAAGGGTTATTTCTGGCTCTACACTCAGAAATCGCTCTTGCAGGCTAGAAGGGTGCCATATGGGATTCCAGGAATGGAACCCAGGCCCATTCCAGGTAGGCAGCATGCAAGGAAAATGCCCTACTACTGTGCTATCTCTATGGCCCTTCTATGCTATTTTTCCATAGCCCTTACTGAATTGTCAGTATTGTGGAATTTGGAGGTGTTGAAAGTTCACATGTATGTGGCCGAGTCCTCCAGGAACTCCAGAATCGGTTTCAGTGGCTTGACTTGGTTTGGCTTGAAACTCTTCATAGCTTAGTGCTAAAGCTGGACTGTGGCTTAATGGTGGTAGCTATGGGGTATGGATGCAGCTAACAGGGTTTCAGCAAAAAAGGGACACAGCCTACCTCTCTCCTGAGGGTATCCCATAGTTTTCAACCTGAAGATTACTATACCAATAACGTTCATCCACTTGGCTTGACTCTCTTCTGAAATTAGTGGTGAAGGTGTGAAGCTAGGCACTATTTATATGGAGACAGTCTTAGGATGTTTACTGTAGATTTTTGCAGTTAGATTCACCAAGGATAATAGCCTATAGTTTTCTTTCTTCTTTGTTTTATCCTTCCTTGGCTCTAGTAGGAAGGTAATGCAAGCCTCATAATGAATTTGAGAGTATTCCCTTTTCACAAATTATTTTATTTTATTTTAAACTTTATTGATTGTTTGACTGATTGGTTTTTGGGCCACATCCAGAAGTTTACCAGAAGTTTACCAGAAGGTTACCCCTGGATCTGCACTCAGAAATCGCCCCTGGGAGGCTGGGGGGGGTGCAAGGTATCTAACTGGGTCCCTCCAGGGTTGGTCACATGCAAATCAAACTCCCTACCACTGTGCTACCTCTCTTGCCCCTCCACAAATAATTTTAACAGAATTGACATTCTTACAAAAAATCTAGACTAGAGTTTTCTTGCTTTCTTGGGGGGAAGAGGGGTTCCCAATGGTATTCCATGCTTACTCATGATAGTGCTCTGGGGACCATATGGCATGATGAGAACTGACAGGGTCTGACATGTGAATGAAATTTTCTTTGTTATTGACCACTGACTCATAGTTTTCTTGCTAATTATTAATTGATTCAGTTTTTCTGTTTTTTGATTCAGCCATGTTACTTTACGATTCTGGGAACTTATCAGTTTATTTAAGAATCAGTTGTAATCTGCCCCTCCCCTTATTTTAACAATTCCATTTATTTGAGTCCTCTCTTATTTATTGTTGGTTAATGTAACTAAAGATTTTTCCTTTTTTATTTTACTTTATAAAGAAAAATTATTTTGTCAGATCTTCTGTTTCATTTTTATTTATTTCTGTTTTAATCTTAATTTTTCTAATTTGGGGCTTCTTTTTTTTCTAGTTCTTGAAGTATAATCCTAGGTTGATCATGAAATCCTTATATTTTATTGCTGCATATATTTATAGATATACACTTTTATGATTTTTAGAGTTAATCAGTGTTGGTATATTATATTTCGATTTCCATTTGCTTCAAGGTATTTTTAATTTCCCCTTTGATCTTCCTTTAGTCCATTTGTTCAAGAGTATTTTGTTTAATTTTCATGTCCTTGTGAATTTACAGCTTTCCTCCTGCTATTGATTTCTGGTTTCATACAATTATATTCAGAAAAGATACTTGATATAATTTCCATCTTCGTGAATGTGTTGAAACTTGTTTTTCTGACCTAACACATTATCTGTCCCAGAAAATGTCCCATGTGTGCTAGAGAAGAATGTGTTTTCCATTGCTATGAGATGCTTGGCTGAGCCTGCTGCTCAAGCTCTATATTGAATTCTTCAGTGCCGTCACCGTATTCATCAGCTTTAAGATTTCTATTTAGATTTCTTTGATGCATTTCATTTCTTTACTGCACTTCTCATTTTGCGTATGCATTGTTTTCCTAATTTCATTTAGTTGTCTGCGTGGTATTGTAGTTCCCTGAATTTCTTTTCAGACGATTTGTTATGAATCCTTTGTCAGACAGTTCAAAGATCTCCATTTTATTAGGGTGAGTTATTGAAGTTTTACTGATTTCCTTTGATGGTATCATGCAAACCTGATTCATCATGATCCTTGCATGCCTGTATGAGTGTCTCCTATTTAAACAGTCTTTTCTTCGATACTTCAATACTTAGATATTTTCAGGTTCACTTCAACTTGGTAAAAAAATAAAAACCAACATTATTAGCTTTAACTGGTTCTCTTATTGGACAAGTTAATGGTAGTGTCCAGCAAACTGGAGCATTGGGTCACTGCCCATATTCTGAGGTAGGGTGGGGGGCTCCATGGTTGGCAGGATCTGCTGGCTGTGCTCTGCAATAAGATCTACTAGCTTCAGAGCCACTGCCTAGTGGCTACTCATCACTATTGGTGAGGCCTCTGGTTGTGCTTTTGGATCAGATGAAGTCACTGGCTGAATTGTTCAGGTAGGGTTGTAGGTCTGGCTGTTACTAGATGAGACCTCAGGATATACTTTGCCATAGGTCCATATTCACCAACTGAGTACTTCCACTGGACTCATTGATGAGGCAGTGTCAGAAACTGGGCTTTGAGTCTAGACAGGGTCTGGAGCCTCCATAATTATATTGGGCCAAGGGTGATACTCCAGAGTTGGGTCTGGCTTCCTGTTTGTTGTACTGGCCTGGAACTCTATGGTCCATATGACGATTGCTAGAGGCACCAAATTAGGCAGAACTACCAACTAAATTCCTGGACTACATGAGTTCTTGATTCAGTTTTGTAGGTAGGCAGAGTCATGGCTTAGGATTTCTGCTTCTGTGTTTCAATACAAAGAACTTGATCCCCCCAAAGCTGAGAAACCTTTGGCCGGAATTATCCTCCTCCTAGCCCCCAGACCGATTTAATTTTCTATTGATGATCTCTGCAGATTCCCCAATGATTTCGGTGAGTGTCCTAATGAGAGTATTCAGGAAGCATCCTGTAACCTTGAGAAGCCTGATGTCAATATGAACCATCTTTGCTGCACAGAAGAAGAAACCTTAAATCAATGTTTGGTTGTCTCAAAGTATAGCATTTGTACTAGTTTACAAGGAGGCATATAAGTAAGAGTCCAGGATCTATCTCTATCTTTCTGGGCTATGGTGAGCTTGAAATTCTGATATTTCACATTGCCTGTATATGGATATACACAATGTATATGGATAGTTGCTTGCTGTTTGTTTTTTTTTTTTTTTCATGGATAGGGAGTTCTCCCAATCATGCTCAGGTGGAGGACTATTTCCAGTAATATTGGTCAAGAGAAGCCAACATTTCAGTGCCCAGGCCTAGCACTGTTGGGAACCATGAAACTCATTCCTATTGAACTCACAGGCCTGCAGGATTAAACTCAGTAATGCATAGGGGCCAGGATTCTCTCTTCTCAAGTACTGTGTATGATAAAGAAAGGAAAAAGAAACAAAAATTGACCTAGGCTACCAATCACCCAAATTTTCTTTCATTTTAGGTGATTCATTTTAAGCTTTATGAAATACCTACACTGTTAGAGAAAGAGAAGAACAAAGAAACTGAAAAAAAAAAATCAACAGTAGTTCTTTTCCTGAGCTCAAGATATAGCAGAAGCATGATAGAAATTTGGAATTTTTCCCCAGATGGTTTGATAAAAATGATCAATGCTGATACTGAGAAATGAAATCTTATAAAGGCTGTGTGAATTATTTGCTTTTCTCCACACTGAGTGGATAAACATGATTATTTACCTAATAAATAATTTTTAATGTTCCCCAAACAATCCTATTAGTTGCATAAGTGATTAATAAGTATGATTTATTTGAACTTAGCTAATAAATAAACTATGTAATTTCTTCCATTTATCATTGATTTCCATATATTTGTAGAAATCTAAATTATTTCTTTTGCTTTAAATGTTGCATTTGCAGAAAAATTGAGATTGAATTTAAAACATGGAAGAATTATTATAAACCTTCTAGGTAAATACTATTAACTTATTACTTATAGTGGGGTTAATATCAATGCATAAGAATGTGTGTATTTACTTTGTCTTCTGTAAATAGGAGTAAATAATTAATCTAGTGCCCAAATTGAATATCCTTTTTATATACCCTAGTATCCAGGATATATCATCAATCCAGGGTACAAATTGAAAAAGATAAAAAAAGAGTCCTCACTATCATTTCTTGCCACAAGCATTTATTAAGACATAAGAAATGAGCCTCTTTGGGGCCGGAGAGATAGCATGGAGGTAAGGCATTTGCCTTTCATGAAGAAGGACGGTGGTTCAAATCTCGCCATACCAAACCCTGTGCCTGCCAAGGGCGATTTCTGAGCATAGAGCCAGGAGTAACCACTGAGCACTGCCAGGTGTGACCCAAAAACAAACAAACAAACAAACAAAAATAGAAATGAGACTCATAAGACTATGAGTAAAATTTTTTTAACATCTCAGGTGTAAAATGAGATTGAGTTATACCAAGAATTACACTGTTGACTAAATTGTGTCCCACCCAATCAACACATGCTTATCTTGAAACTCTAAATCCCTAATATGACCATGTGACTTTATTTGGAGAAGAGACTTTGGGAAGTAAATAGGCTTATGACATCATAAGGGTAGGGACCTCATTATATAATAAGTACCCATGTAGGAAGAGGTAATACAAGTCCTCCTCCTTTCCTCTAACTTCTCCCCTCTCCTCCCCTCTCCTCTGCTTCTCCTTTTCCCTCTCCTTTCCTCTCCACTTTTCTCCTCTCTATTCCCTTCTCCCAATTCATCTCCCAAAACTCCACTACTCTTTCCTCTTTTCCCTTCACTGTCTTCCACTACTTCATTCTATTTTCATCCTACTTCTTCACTCCCTTCCTCTCATCTCTCCACTACTCTCCCCTTTGCCTCCACTTCTTCCCTCTTCTCTTCTATTCCATTCTTTTATAATTTCCCTCCCGCATCCCTCCCTTCCCTTCTTCTGCTCCTCTTCTCTGCCCTTCTGTCCCAATATGGGAACATAAAGAACTTCTGACTAACCCAGATACTGACTTCTGATGGACTTTGATCTTATATTTAAGTCACAAGATACATAAAAGATAAATTAGCATTGTTTATGTCACTCTTTCTGTGAACTTTTAACAGTACTCTAAGCTGATTACCACAAGATACTGTTGTTATGAATATAATTTATAACTTTTCTCACTTTGATATATAGATTTTCCAAAAAGAATAATTCTTATAATAAAAAGATTGAAAACTTTCCATGATGATGAGAAAATGAAATAGGCAGGCCACCTTTGTAATAAGCAAGCAGATTCTGAATAAATCTGTGAGAAATTCTTGGAACATACAAAGATGATGAAGGGTTGGCTTGAAGACCATGTGAATTTTAGCAAATATTGAGACCATGCAGTTTAAATAATTAAATTAGTATATAAATTAGGTGAAACATCTGGACATACAGTGGGATGGTGAGGGAAGAGATTATAAGCCATAATTAGGAGACGATCAATCTACACATTCTAAAAAGGTGGAGAAGGAATTCTGACTGGGGTGACAAATAATTCAAGACCATGTGAATCATGGGTGCTGCGACAGAGCTGTCACATCTCCAATGACAGCCCTTTAGGACTTATTGCATCAATACCTACCTGCCCAACTTTCAACTTCCCAAAGACACACCTCTTTGTCCTTGGGTAATAGTGACTCACTTCTAATTACTAGAATGTGGAAGTGATATTGTGTGATTTCTAAAACTAGGCTAGGAAAATTTTTATGACTTCCTTCTTGCTCATTTTCATGGATTAGTCATTGTAGCAGGGGTCTCAAACTCGCGGCCCTCCATACAACATTTTGTGGCCCTGCCCTAGAGGAATCTTTTTTTGTTTTGTTTCGTTTTAGTTGTTTGGGTCACATCCCCCAATGTTCAAGGTTTACTACTGACTTTGCACTCACGGATCACCCCGACTTTGCCTCCTGCGGCCCCCAGGTAAATTGAGTTTGAGACCCCTGCAGGGAAGCCTATTGCTATGTGGTGAAGTTACCCAGCGAAGCCCAGGAAAAGGTCCATGAGGTAAAGATCTAAGACTTTCTGTGAAGAGTCTTGTAAGGGATCTTAGAAGCAGAATATCTAGTTCCTGATAAACCTTCAGATAATTGCAGCCCATGTCAATATCTTGATTCCAACCTCTTGATTGCAAATCAGAACCGCCAACTAATTTGCTCTCGAATCCTTGACACACAAGACATAAATGATTAATAAAGGTTTATTATTTTAAATCATTGTGTTTGAGGTGTATATGGTATAAAATCGAAGACTAAAACAATGATACAGAACTAAAATAGGGAGTAAGCAATAACATCAAAGGTGTGAGATAGGAAGACAAAATTAGAATTTTACTTTTTAACAGAAGTGAAGATAATTCCGTGTTATTTGGTAAATTATTTTGTGATTGAAACTTTGATAGACATAGGTTAATTATACATTTTAGTTCATGAAATATATGCCCTAACTGTCTCTCCACTGTCTACTCTTAGTTTTTCAAACTCATGAATGTCATGTACAAACGAGTAATTAGTTTATTTTTAAATATGTTTTGTATGAGTATGATTATGTCAGATTGTTTTCTTATTTTTATTTATGGAATTTATTTTTCTATCTCTTTATTTTATGAGTGTGTCTTTATATCTGTTATGGCACTTCTTGAAGACAATAATGATATGTTTATTTTAATACATTAAGTCATGCTTTGTTTTTTGATTGAAGAATATTAGATTACTTACACATAACATGATTATTAACAGACATGTTTCTGCCTGATTTTTCTTATTCCCTCTGTTTCTTCTATTTGTTTTACCCCCATATAATATTTATTTTGTTCTTATTATTTCTTTCTCATTATTTGGTATTTCTACTATAAGCTCCATATAGACTACATAAGTCTTTTTCAGGTTAATTGTATTTTCAGCCTCTGGTGCATAAGTGATTCATTATAAATATTATTGTATATATAATGTATATATCTTTTACAGTGATGGCTAACCTTTTTGAGACCAAGTGCCCAAACTGCCGCACAAAACCAAAGAATTTCCTCAAAGCACCAGCACATCAATTAAACCTTAATAACAAGATTTCCGTATCTAAAAACTCTTTACAAATTTTATATATCTATTTTTATATTTATATTTATATTAAATTAAAATTTATATTAAATTTTATATATCTATTCATTGCGGACCTTCCCACATGCCAGCTGCAAGGCCTTCAAGTGCTACAGCTGGCACGCATGTTATAGGTTCACCACCATGATAAGTATATAATGTATATAATATTGTGTATATTATAATTTTCTTTATGGTGCTCATTTTGGCAACACATATACTAAAATATAACTTTCTTTATGGCCCACTCTTTCTGTATTTTGATTGTTGAACACTTTTTAAAAAAATTTTTTTTTTTTTTTTTTGGTTTTTGGGCCACACCCGGTAACGCTCAGGGGTTACTCCTGGCTATGCGCTCAGAAGTCGCTCCTGGCTTGGGGGACCATATGGGACGCCGGGGGATCGAACCGCTGTCCATCCTAGGCTAGCGCAGGCAAGGCAGGCACCTTACCTCTAGCGCCACCGCCCAGCCCCATTTTTTAAAAAATTTTTATTGAGGCCATTATGAATTACAAGTCGTTCATAGTTGTATTTCAAGCATATAGTGACAGTGAATTAGGGACATTCCTACTACCAGTGTTGACCTCTCTCCACCAACGTTCCCAGCATGCACCCTGTATCTTCACACGTAGTTCCCTAGCCTACCAGTGTAACAAGTCTATTTTAAGTTTAGATTGTTATAGTTTGAGTCTCTTGATTCTATTGTCATTGACTCTGGCTTAGGTATTTCGTTCTGACCTTTTTTTTTATTTCCCCACCAATGCACTTGATCCTTGGGTCCCATCCACTTTTATTTTTCCCTTGGGTCCCATCCACGTTTTTCTTCTCAATTTGTAGAAAGACGCTGAACTATGAGATAAAACAAGTTAATTAATTTCCAAGGTTCTATGCAAAAGACAAGAGCCCCTATCTAGAAGTTATAAATAATTTTTTTTTAAAAAAGGGTAACGGTGACAGGTATTTTTTTGTTTGTTTGCTTTTGCTTAGGCACAGTAAATATTGCAGAAATTAGAAAGAAAATATCCTTGGCCCAAAAAAGAGGGGTGTTTCTATGCATGAAGCACACAGTCATAAGACCAACTACAGGCTCCAGTCATATTCATTGTCCGACCCCAAGGTCTTTCTTCATGGTCCCAGAAAGTTCAATTTGATTGTGGCTGTCACAGTTAAGCTTGTATAATTAGAGATCTTGCTTTTCGCATAGATTCTAGGTGGAAGCTGAGGTGCCACTGAGTATCTTCTGATTTCATCTCACCATTAGGTGGCAAGGCAGAGAAACCTGCCCTGAAAGCAAGTTGTTGTTTCATGGTCCTCAGGGCATCCTATGAACATACCATGGTGCTGGTGCAGCAAACCATGCTGGTTCCATGGATGGGATCCAAGGTTCAGAATCCTTATAATTGTTTAATGTTTTTTATTTAAATACCATGTTTCTAAGGTTTTTGTAATACAGCTTTATTTTTTTTTTTTTTTTTAAATTTTTATTTTTAATTATGAGAACAAGGGTGCAAAGTAAGAGGACAAGGTAAAGTTACAGTGGAAGGACAATCACCCATAACATAATTCTCAGAAGTCCCCTTGCTGATATATTAACTTTGAAATTTCAGCCAAAGAACATTAAGATAAATAAGACAGAATCCATGTACAATTACTTTGTCCCTCAAGTCCCCAGATTGTAACACATTATAATATTTCTTAACAGTACACAAGGCAATCTAAAGCCATAAAACTTACGTAACTCCTTAAACATTACAGGCATAGTATTTTCTTACATTTCCATATACATGCATATTAGCTTAAGTTAACCTCAAATTTTAAGTGAGTTCTTTTTAAGGATTAGAGTCAAAGGAGCACAGTAAGAATGGTGTTAGAGTGGCAATTGTTGTTTGCATAGGCCCATCAAAATATGAGGAGCATGGAAAGAAATAACCTTGGCCTAAGTACAAAGAGACCAGACCCCTGAAGTTTCCTGGCACAAGACCAAGTCTAGGCTCCAAGCAAGCTAGATCGTCCAATCCAATACATTGTCTGTAGTGCCAACACACTTTTATTTTTCACACAGTCTCTGTTGTTGGTATCATGTTTCTGTATTAAAGATCCTGGAATCTGCATATCTTACATTGAAGTCAGGACGTGGAGCATCCTCTCCTTTCACCTCACAATCAAAGGGCAATGCAGGGAGCCCTGTCCTGTAAGCCGGTCGTTGTTGTTGTTAAGTCTTCTCAGTGTTAAGGGAAGTCTCTTTTGAGCAGGTCGAAGTCTGAGCAGTGTAGGTCTTCCATGTTAGAGGATTGCTTCCAGGTGATGTTATAGACCAGCCTGGATGTTTCGTGGATGGCTTTCCTGGTTCAGGGGAGAATGGAATATGCCCTTTCTTCTGAGGTCTGTGCCAGGTCGTTATGTCAATGTTCAGGGTGTAAGGTCCCTCTGCACTGCAAGGTTTGTGTGTTCTAATCTCTATTAGATAGGATCTTATTTGTATTTATACTATTTTCCCATTTTAATGTGCCTATGCAAATAAGAAGCAATGCCACATGGTGTTATTGGCGCATATGGGAGCCATAAGAACAATTACAATGATTCCATTGACATGACTCAATCATAAGCATTAAACTGGGGGACTCTTCCACCAAAATTACTTGTTAAACAGCTTAAAAAGAGAAGATAAAAAGTGGTTAGAATCATCACTGTATAAGACAACATTTAGTAAGAATTATAGCTGTCAGAGAAGAAACACAAAATATTCTAAAGAAATACGTGTCCATTTTATGTATCTTGAAACAGTTTGGGGTTGTCATACACAATGCACAGCTTTGGACTGTGATTACGATTCTACACTACTGAAGTTAAAAAGAGAAAACTAGATTAGTGATGTTTGAGAAGGGGTTAGAGAGTTAAGGAGTGAAAAAGAGCTTTGTAGGGGTGTGGGAAAGGGGAGAATACAAAATAAACATTCTGTATACGGAAAACATAACATAAGAATAAGGGATATTCTGAATACATGAAATACATGAAGTACGCGCGGGGGCGTAAGCCCCCGCGCGGTTCTGTAGTTTTTGGATGCCTAGGGAGGAATCTCTCACCCCCTCCCCCCAAGGCCCGATTAACCAGGCGTGGCCCTGAAGACCCGCCTGGTGTGGGGGGAATCATGCTCTCCTGGACAAAGTGGTCAGCCCAGGGTCCTATGGCTAGCTGTCCTGCCCAGAGCCCCCATCATACCAGTCAAAAGCCCACGAAATCCTGGCATGTGGAGTGTTCTGGTCCCAGCCGAGCCTCTGTGGTTTTTGGATGCCCAGGAAGGATTTCTCACCCCCTCCCCCCAGGGCCCGATTAACCAGGCGTGGCCCTGAAGACCCGCCTGGTGTGGGGGAATCTTGTTCCCCTGGACTAAGTGGTCAGCCCAGGGGTCCTATGGCCAGCTGTCCTGCCCAGAGCCCCCAACATACCAGGCAAACACACCAAGAAATCCTGGCATTCGGAGTGTTCTGGGCCCAGCCAAGCCCCTGCAGTTTTTGGATGCCTAGGGAGGAATCTCTCACCCCCTCCCCCCAAGGCCCGATTAACCAGGCGTGGCCCTGAAGACCCGCCTGGTGTGGGGGGAATCATGCTCTCCTGGACAAAGTGGTCAGCCCAGGGTCCTATGGCTAGCTGTCCTGCCCAGAGCCCCCATCATACCAGTCAAAAGCCCACGAAATCCTGGCATGTGGAGTGTTCTGGTCCCAGCCGAGCCTCTGTGGTTTTTGGATGCCCAGGAAGGATTTCTCACCCCCTCCCCCCAGGGCCCGATTAACCAGGCGTGGCCCTGAAGACCCGCCTGGTGTGGGGGAATCTTGTTCCCCTGGACTAAGTGGTCAGCCCAGGGGTCCTATGGCCAGCTGTCCTGCCCAGAGCCCCCAACATACCAGGCAAACACACCAAGAAATCCTGGCATTCGGAGTGTTCTGGGCCCAGCCAAGCCCCTGCAGTTTTTGGATGCCTAGGGAGGAATCTCTCACCCCCTCCCCCCAAGGCCCGATTAACCAGGCGTGGCCCTGAAGACCCGCCTGGTGTGGGGGGAATCATGCTCTCCTGGACAAAGTGGTCAGCCCAGGGTCCTATGGCTAGCTGTCCTGCCCAGAGCCCCCATCATACCAGTCAAAAGCCCACGAAATCCTGGCATGTGGAGTGTTCTGGTCCCAGCCGAGCCTCTGTGGTTTTTGGATGCCTAGGAAGGATTTCTCACCCCCTCCCCCCAGGGCCCGATTAACCAGGCGTGGCCCTGAAGACCCGCCTGGTGTGGGGGAATCTTGTTCCCCTGGACTAAGTGGTCAGCCCAGGGGTCCTATGGCCAGCTGTCCTGCCCAGAGCCCCCAACATACCAGGCAAACACACCAAGAAATCCTGGCATTCGGAGTGTTCTGGGCCCAGCCAAGCCCCTGCAGTTTTTGGATGCCTAGGGAGGAATCTCTCACCCCCCTCCCCCCAAGGCCCGATTAACCAGGCGTGGCCCTGAAGACCCGCCTGGTGTGGGGGGAATCATGCTCTCCTGGACAAAGTGGTCAGCCCAGGGTCCTATGGCTAGCTGTCCTGCCCAGAGCCCCCATCATACCAGTCAAAAGCCCACGAAATCCTGGCATGTGGAGTGTTCTGGTCCCAGCCGAGCCTCTGTGGTTTTTGGATGCCCAGGAAGGATTTCTCACCCCCTCCCCCCAGGGCCCGATTAACCAGGCGTGGCCCTGAAGACCCGCCTGGTGTGGGGGAATCTTGTTCCCCTGGACTAAGTGGTCAGCCCAGGGGTCCTATGGCCAGCTGTCCTGCCCAGAGCCCCCAACATACCAGGCAAACACACCAAGAAATCCTGGCATTCGGAGTGTTCTGGGCCCAGCCAAGCCCCTGCAGTTTTTGGATGCCTAGGGAGGAATCTCTCACCCCCTCCCCCCAAGGCCCGATTAACCAGGCGTGGCCCTGAAGACCCGCCTGGTGTGGGGGGAATCATGCTCTCCTGGACAAAGTGGTCAGCCCAGGGTCCTATGGCTAGCTGTCCTGCCCAGAGCCCCCATCATACCAGTCAAAAGCCCACGAAATCCTGGCATGTGGAGTGTTCTGGTCCCAGCCGAGCCTCTGTGGTTTTTGGATGCCTAGGAAGGATTTCTCACCCCCTCCCCCCAGGGCCCGATTAACCAGGCGTGGCCCTGAAGACCCGCCTGGTGTGGGGGAATCTTGTTCCCCTGGACTAAGTGGTCAGCCCAGGGGACCTATGGCCAGCTGTCCTGCCCAGAGCCCCCAACATACCAGGCAAACACACCAAGAAATCCTGGCATTCGGAGTGTTCTGGGCCCAGCCAAGCCCCTGCAGTTTTTGGATGCCTAGGGAGGAATCTCTCACCCCCTCCCCCCAAGGCCCGATTAACCAGGCGTGGCCCTGAAGACCCGCCTGGTGTGGGGGGAATCATGCTCTCCTGGACAAAGTGGTCAGCCCAGGGTCCCATGGCCAGCTGTCCTGCCCAGAGCCCCCATCATACCAGTCAAAAGCCCACGAAATCCTGGCATGTGGAGTGTTCTGGTCCCAGCCGAGCCTCTGTGGTTTTTGGATGCCCAGGAAGGATTTCTCACCCCCTCCCCCCAGGGCCCGATTAACCAGGCGTGGCCCTGAAGACCCGCCTGGTGTGGGGGAATCTTGTTCCCCTGGACTAAGTGGTCAGCCCAGGGGTCCTATGGCCAGCTGTCCTGCCCAGAGCCCCCAACATACCAGGCAAACACACCAAGAAATCCTGGCATTCGGAGTGTTCTGGGCCCAGCCAAGCCCCTGCAGTTTTTGGATGCCTAGGGAGGAATCTCTCACCCCCTCCCCCCAAGGCCCGATTAACCAGGCGTGGCCCTGAAGACCCGCCTGGTGTGGGGGGAATCATGCTCTCCTGGACAAAGTGGTCAGCCCAGGGTCCTATGGCTAGCTGTCCTGCCCAGAGCCCCCATCATACCAGTCAAAAGCCCACGAAATCCTGGCATGTGGAGTGTTCTGGTCCCAGCCGAGCCTCTGTGGTTTTTGGATGCCTAGGAAGGATTTCTCACCCCCTCCCCCCAGGGCCCGATTAACCAGGCGTGGCCCTGAAGACCCGCCTGGTGTGGGGGAATCTTGTTCCCCTGGACTAAGTGGTCAGCCCAGGGGTCCTATGGCCAGCTGTCCTGCCCAGAGCCCCCAACATACCAGGCAAACACACCAAGAAATCCTGGCATTCGGAGTGTTCTGGGCCCAGCCAAGCCCCTGCAGTTTTTGGATGCCTAGGGAGGAATCTCTCACCCCCCTCCCCCCAAGGCCCGATTAACCAGGCGTGGCCCTGAAGACCCGCCTGGTGTGGGGGAATCTTGTTCCCCTGGACAAAGTGGTCAGCCCAGGGTCCCATGGCCAGCTGTCCTGCCCAGAGCCCCCATCATACCAGTCAAAAGCCCACGAAATCCTGGCATGTGGAGTGTTCTGGTCCCAGCCGAGCCTCTGTGGTTTTTGGATGCCCAGGAAGGATTTCTCACCCCCTCCCCCCAGGGCCCGATTAACCAGGCGTGGCCCTGAAGACCCGCCTGGTGTGGGGGAATCTTGTTCCCCTGGACTAAGTGGTCAGCCCAGGGGTCCTATGGCCAGCTGTCCTGCCCAGAGCCCCCAACATACCAGGCAAACACACCAAGAAATCCTGGCATTCGGAGTGTTCTGGGCCCAGCCAAGCCCCTGCAGTTTTTGGATGCCTAGGGAGGAATCTCTCACCCCCTCCCCCCAAGGCCCGATTAACCAGGCGTGGCCCTGAAGACCCGCCTGGTGTGGGGGGAATCATGCTCTCCTGGACAAAGTGGTCAGCCCAGGGTCCTATGGCTAGCTGTCCTGCCCAGAGCCCCCATCATACCAGTCAAAAGCCCACGAAATCCTGGCATGTGGAGTGTTCTGGTCCCAGCCGAGCCTCTGTGGTTTTTGGATGCCTAGGAAGGATTTCTCACCCCCTCCCCCCAGGGCCCGATTAACCAGGCGTGGCCCTGAAGACCCGCCTGGTGTGGGGGAATCTTGTTCCCCTGGACTAAGTGGTCAGCCCAGGGGTCCTATGGCCAGCTGTCCTGCCCAGAGCCCCCAACATACCAGGCAAACACACCAAGAAATCCTGGCATTCGGAGTGTTCTGGGCCCAGCCAAGCCCCTGCAGTTTTTGGATGCCTAGGGAGGAATCTCTCACCCCCTCCCCCCCAAGGCCCGATTAACCAGGCGTGGCCCTGAAGACCCGCCTGGTGTGGGGGGAATCATGCTCTCCTGGACAAAGTGGTCAGCCCAGGGTCCCATGGCCAGCTGTCCTGCCCAGAGCCCCCATCATACCAGTCAAAAGCCCACGAAATCCTGGCATGTGGAGTGTTCTGGTCCCAGCCGAGCCTCTGTGGTTTTTGGATGCCTAGGAAGGATTTCTCACCCCCTCCCCCCAGGGCCCGATTAACCAGGCGTGGCCCTGAAGACCCGCCTGGTGTGGGGGAATCTTGTTCCCCTGGACTAAGTGGTCAGCCCAGGGGTCCTATGGCCAGCTGTCCTGCCCAGAGCCCCCAACATACCAGGCAAACACACCAAGAAATCCTGGCATTCGGAGTGTTCTGGGCCCAGCCAAGCCCCTGCAGTTTTTGGATGCCTAGGGAGGAATCTCTCACCCCCCTCCCCCCAAGGCCCGATTAACCAGGCGTGGCCCTGAAGACCCGCCTGGTGTGGGGGGAATCATGCTCTCCTGGACAAAGTGGTCAGCCCAGGGTCCCATGGCCAGCTGTCCTGCCCAGAGCCCCCATCATACCAGTCAAAAGCCCACGAAATCCTGGCATGTGGAGTGTTCTGGTCCCAGCCGAGCCTCTGTGGTTTTTGGATGCCTAGGAAGGATTTCTCACCCCCTCCCCCCAGGGCCCGATTAACCAGGCGTGGCCCCGAAGACCCGCCTGGTGTGGGGGAATCTTGTTCCCCTGGACTAAGTGGTCAGCCCAGGGGTCCCATGGCCAGCTGTCCTGCCCAGAGCCCCCAACATACCAGGCAAACACACCAAGAAATCCTGGCATTCGGAGTGTTCTGGGCCCAGCCAAGCCCCTGCAGTTTTTGGATGCCTAGGGAGGAATCTCTCACCCCCTCCCCCCAAGGCCCGATTAACCAGGCGTGGCCCTGAAGACCCGCCTGGTGTGGGGGGAATCATGCTCTCCTGGACAAAGTGGTCAGCCCAGGGTCCTATGGCTAGCTGTCCTGCCCAGAGCCCCCATCATACCAGTCAAAAGCCCACGAAATCCTGGCATGTGGAGTGTTCTGGTCCCAGCCGAGCCTCTGTGGTTTTTGGATGCCTAGGAAGGATTTCTCACCCCCTCCCCCCAGGGCCCGATTAACCAGGCGTGGCCCTGAAGACCCGCCTGGTGTGGGGGAATCTTGTTCCCCTGGACTAAGTGGTCAGCCCAGGGGTCCTATGGCCAGCTGTCCTGCCCAGAGCCCCCAACATACCAGGCAAACACACCAAGAAATCCTGGCATTCGGAGTGTTCTGGGCCCAGCCAAGCCCCTGCAGTTTTTGGATGCCTAGGGAGGAATCTCTCACCCCCTCCCCCCAAGGCCCGATTAACCAGGCGTGGCCCTGAAGACCCGCCTGGTGTGGGGGGAATCATGCTCTCCTGGACAAAGTGGTCAGCCCAGGGTCCTATGGCTAGCTGTCCTGCCCAGAGCCCCCATCATACCAGTCAAAAGCCCACGAAATCCTGGCATGTGGAGTGTTCTGGTCCCAGCCGAGCCTCTGTGGTTTTTGGATGCCTAGGAAGGATTTCTCACCCCCTCCCCCCAGGGCCCGATTAACCAGGCGTGGCCCTGAAGACCCGCCTGGTGTGGGGGAATCTTGTTCCCCTGGACTAAGTGGTCAGCCCAGGGGTCCTATGGCCAGCTGTCCTGCCCAGAGCCCCCAACATACCAGGCAAACACACCAAGAAATCCTGGCATTCGGAGTGTTCTGGGCCCAGCCAAGCCCCTGCAGTTTTTGGATGCCTAGGGAGGAATCTCTCACCCCCTCCCCCCAAGGCCCGATTAACCAGGCGTGGCCCTGAAGACCCGCCTGGTGTGGGGGGAATCATGCTCTCCTGGACAAAGTGGTCAGCCCAGGGTCCTATGGCTAGCTGTCCTGCCCAGAGCCCCCATCATACCAGTCAAAAGCCCACGAAATCCTGGCATGTGGAGTGTTCTGGTCCCAGCCGAGCCTCTGTGGTTTTTGGATGCCTAGGAAGGATTTCTCACCCCCTCCCCCCAGGGCCCGATTAACCAGGCGTGGCCCTGAAGACCCGCCTGGTGTGGGGGAATCTTGTTCCCCTGGACTAAGTGGTCAGCCCAGGGGTCCTATGGCCAGCTGTCCTGCCCAGAGCCCCCAACATACCAGGCAAACACACCAAGAAATCCTGGCATTCGGAGTGTTCTGGGCCCAGCCAAGCCCCTGCAGTTTTTGGATGCCTAGGGAGGAATCTCTCACCCCCTCCCCCCCAAGGCCCGATTAACCAGGCGTGGCCCTGAAGACCCGCCTGGTGTGGGGGGAATCATGCTCTCCTGGACAAAGTGGTCAGCCCAGGGTCCTATGGCTAGCTGTCCTGCCCAGAGCCCCCATCATACCAGTCAAAAGCCCACGAAATCCTGGCATGTGGAGTGTTCTGGTCCCAGCCGAGCCTCTGTGGTTTTTGGATGCCTAGGAAGGATTTCTCACCCCCTCCCCCCAGGGCCCGATTAACCAGGCGTGGCCCTGAAGACCCGCCTGGTGTGGGGGAATCTTGTTCCCCTGGACTAAGTGGTCAGCCCAGGGGTCCTATGGCCAGCTGTCCTGCCCAGAGCCCCCAACATACCAGGCAAACACACCAAGAAATCCTGGCATTCGGAGTGTTCTGGGCCCAGCCAAGCCCCTGCAGTTTTTGGATGCCTAGGGAGGAATCTCTCACCCCCTCCCCCCAAGGCCCGATTAACCAGGCGTGGCCCTGAAGACCCGCCTGGTGTGGGGGGAATCATGCTCTCCTGGACAAAGTGGTCAGCCCAGGGTCCTATGGCTAGCTGTCCTGCCCAGAGCCCCCATCATACCAGTCAAAAGCCCACGAAATCCTGGCATGTGGAGTGTTCTGGTCCCAGCCGAGCCTCTGTGGTTTTTGGATGCCTAGGAAGGATTTCTCACCCCCTCCCCCCAGGGCCCGATTAACCAGGCGTGGCCCTGAAGACCCGCCTGGTGTGGGGGAATCTTGTTCCCCTGGACTAAGTGGTCAGCCCAGGGGTCCTATGGCCAGCTGTCCTGCCCAGAGCCCCCAACATACCAGGCAAACACACCAAGAAATCCTGGCATTCGGAGTGTTCTGGGCCCAGCCAAGCCCCTGCAGTTTTTGGATGCCTAGGGAGGAATCTCTCACCCCCTCCCCCCAAGGCCCGATTAACCAGGCGTGGCCCTGAAGACCCGCCTGGTGTGGGGGGAATCATGCTCTCCTGGACAAAGTGGTCAGCCCAGGGTCCTATGGCTAGCTGTCCTGCCCAGAGCCCCCATCATACCAGTCAAAAGCCCACGAAATCCTGGCATGTGGAGTGTTCTGGTCCCAGCCGAGCCTCTGTGGTTTTTGGATGCCTAGGAAGGATTTCTCACCCCCTCCCCCCAGGGCCCGATTAACCAGGCATGACCCTGAAGACCCGCCTGGTGTGGGGGAATCTTGTTCCCCTGGACTAAGTGGTCAGCCCAGGGGTCCTATGGCCAGCTGTCCTGCCCAGAGCCCCCAACATACCAGGCAAACACACCAAGAAATCCTGGCATTCGGAGTGTTCTGGGCCCAGCCAAGCCCCTGCAGTTTTTGGATGCCTAGGGAGGAATCTCTCACCCCCTCCCCCCAAGGCCCGATTAACCAGGCGTGGCCCTGAAGACCCGCCTGGTGTGGGGGGAATCATGCTCTCCTGGACAAAGTGGTCAGCCCAGGGTCCTATGGCTAGCTGTCCTGCCCAGAGCCCCCATCATACCAGTCAAAAGCCCACGAAATCCTGGCATGTGGAGTGTTCTGGTCCCAGCCGAGCCTCTGTGGTTTTTGGATGCCTAGGAAGGATTTCTCACCCCCTCCCCCCAGGGCCCGATTAACCAGGCGTGGCCCTGAAGACCCGCCTGGTGTGGGGGAATCTTGTTCCCCTGGACTAAGTGGTCAGCCCAGGGGTCCTATGGCCAGCTGTCCTGCCCGGAGCCCCCAACATACCAGGCAAACACACCAAGAAATCCTGGCATTCGGAGTGTTCTGGGCCCAGCCAAGCCCCTGCAGTTTTTGGATGCCTAGGGAGGAATCTCTCACCCCCTCCCCCCAAGGCCCGATTAACCAGGCGTGGCCCTGAAGACCCGCCTGGTGTGGGGGGAATCATGCTCTCCTGGACAAAGTGGTCAGCCCAGGGTCCTATGGCTAGCTGTCCTGCCCAGAGCCCCCATCATACCAGTCAAAAGCCCACGAAATCCTGGCATGTGGAGTCAATACAGCTTTATTCACAGAGAAATCTCTTCATGATTGAGTTACAGTCACACAATGTACAGCAACCTTAACAGTGTGCATTTTTGGCCACCAATGTTATATTGAACCCTTATTGATCTTGATATCCTAAAAAATGTATTTTACTACTTTGCTTTTCTCTGATATACTGTAATTCAATTTATCTTTCTCATTTGTTTTTACATTCACATAGAATTCTTTTGTTTTCTCTTAGGTATTTATAATATAATAATATAATACATATAATAAAATATAATAATATAATAAATGTGGATTTTACTATCCTATAGAAAATAAATCCACCCAAACCATTTTTTTCATTTATTCACTCTATCCCCAGTGAACAATGTGAATCCCATCCATTTTCATATTTCCATATGTATATTTAGTCTCCTTCTCCTTCTCCCATTGGCCTTTTATATGTCAATTTGTTGGTACTAAATGGCCTTAACTCTATATTTTGGATTCTGTGATATTGCGATTAGTCTACTTTATGATTGATTAAGAAGAAACATAGGGCCCGGAGAGATAGCACAGCGGCGTTTGCCTTGCAAGCAGCCGATCCAGGACCAAAGGTGGTTGGTTCGAATCCCGGTGTCCCATATGGTCCCCCGTGCTTGCCAGGAGCTATTTCTGAGCAGACAGCCAGGAGTAATCCCTGAGCACTGCCGGGTGTGGCCCAAAAACCAAAAAAAAAAAAAAAAAAAAAAAAAGAAGAAACATAAATTTGATGTATTAAATTTAATAGTAGACTGCATATAAATTAATGTTGGATGCCCTCTATGACACTGTCCCTGAACCGCTTGCGACCCTCCGTACAACATTTTGTGGCCCTGCCCTAGAGGAATCTTTTCTTGTTTTGTTTTGTTTTAGTTGTTTGGGTCACACCCCCCAATGTTCAAGGCTTACTATTGACTTTGCACTCAAGGATCACCTGGACTTTGCCTCCTGCAGCCCACAGGTAAATTGAATTTGAGACCCCTGTAAGAGGCTGAAAGCTTTCAAAGACTCCACCACACCAGAGATGGGGAGTCACATCAGAAAAAGAGGTGCCATTCTCTATGATTAGAATTCCTAAATGGACTTGAACTTGGGTCATCCTTCCTCCCTCACAGAGTCCTGGTTATAATACCTATAAGTATTATTGCCTTGCTCCAGGATATCCCTAAGCCCCCTTGTTCATTTTGAGCTTCTCCCAAGTGGCTTTTCTACTTAACCCCCTGGGCTATGTCTTGTTCCCTTCAGATATCCCAGTTCCTCTTTTGGTTTCATATAAGCATTGTTTTGAGGGAATAAACTATCTCTGGTCACCAGCCTGCGACCCATTCTTTCCTAGTCACGAACTAGGGTGAAAGTTCTAAATTCCTGAATGCTCAAGGAGGAGGAAGTTGACCCTTGCTGTCTGACAGGGTCAGACTTAGCTGTCTGACAGCTAAGATTATGCTCTTACCTTGTTCTTTACTTACAACGTTTTAAGAAATATTGGCATTTTATTTTCAATATAAATTTTACAATTCATGCTTTGTAAAACAATTATATGATCAGTTATGTCAACTATGTGATGCATTTTCATCAATAAATAAAAATATTAAATAAAAAAGAAAAAATAATTATAATCATAGTGACCCCTTCTCAGCCCTGACTGTACTAACTACTCTCCCTCTTTTAATCTGATTTTTAAAATCTGTTTGGTCTTCTCCTCCATCTCTTTAGATATAAAATGTAGCAACTTCCATTCTATTAGCTTAATACATAAAATAATTATTTGAAAAATGTGCATATCAGAAAAATATCACCTCCCATAGTTAAATTTTTTTGTGATAAGAAACTTAAAAATCTCCTTAGTAATTTAAAAATATTCAATATGGTATCCGTTACTATAGTCACCATACTGTCTATGATGTCCAAGAAATTGGTTCAGTTTTTTGTTCACTCCTGCCCTATTCTTTCAGTTCTTGGCAGCCAACTCCATTACTATTCTGAATTCAGTTTTTTTTTTTTTTTTAAAGATTCCTCAGGTGAGATGACAGTTTTTGTGCTTCTGTCCTGATGGCTGCTTATTATTAGATGTCAAAGTTTTTTGACGCATATTGTATGGGTTTTTTTGGGTGCTGTTTATCTTTTGCAGTAGAAAAATGGGAGTCCTAATAGGGCTAGGCATTGCTATTTGGCAGAAAATTGCTTTCTTTACCCTGTAATTAGAAGTCTTTGAATTTAGAAATTTCAACGAAGTGGGCAAGTGAACGAAAAATGATATTTTCTGAAGCTTTTCAAACTCAACCTCCTATCAGCAACTTAGCAAAATAAATCTTCAATTGATGAGGTAAGTCAGTATAAGATCATGGTCATTCTTCCAAGATCTTCATTGAAGATCTCTTCTTAAAACTTCTGCATTTCAAATGGCTAATGCATGGGGCTGAGAATGTAGACCAATATTATAACACACACCTTTCATGTGTGCAAATCTGTTTTTGATTGCTGACATTGCAAAAAAGAAAACAGAAGCAAAATAATTAAATGAAAATTTAAATTAACAAAATAAAAACAGTTAATGTTTGACTTAACCCAAGAAGGATAATTCAGGAACTGCTTTTAATTAATAAAACAATAATGATACCCCAAAAACTAGGCTTTGTTGTTTTTTCCCTTTTACTCTAGAACAGCATTCCCTACAATAAACATGCCACTGATCTTAGAAATGTTGAGAAAAGTTAATGTGACCACATACATGTGGATATCAGCATGACAAATTGCATGAAAAAGAGACTAGCTGGTGGAAATGAATGACATTTATTCTTGGCCAATTAAAGCAGATGTAAGACTGTCCAGAAGGTCTTTGCACAAACAAGCAACAAAACAAGTAGCATATTCATTTAAGAAGTCATAAATACAATAATTAATAAACACAGGGGCTGGAGTGATGGCACAGCAGTAAGACTTTTGCCTTTCACGTGCTGACCTAGAACGAACCACTGTTCAATTCCCTGGCATCCTATATGGTCCCCCAAGCCAGGAGCAATTTCTGAATGCATAGCCAGGAGTAACCTTTGAGCATTACTGGGTGTGGTCCCAAAACAAACAACCAAAAATTAATAAACACACAAACTCCTTAAACAGGCTCGACATTGTTATACTGAGCTAGGCACCTCAACCAAGGAAAGCAGAAAATTGGTTTCCTGATTTAGAAAAATCATGTAAAATCAATTCACATGTCATATCTCCTGCCCCATGTGAACAAGTCTAAAGCAGGGTCACACATGAAATAAACCAGACCAGGCTGAGGGTGAAACACGTATAGTCTGGCAATCTTCTATCTCATATCCCTAGCAAGCTGCCTGCCAGAACTATGGCTTCTATTGAGTACAGAGACCACCCTTAGGTGGGGCAGTAAGGACAGAATAAGGACAGATAGTTCAGGCTATCCTGAGCCTGTCCCACTCAGGTTTACATAGAAGACAATCTTTTCTTTGGCTGAATCCAAGTTGTAAACAAGCAGATACCAAGAAATCAGGGATTATCTTTGTTTGGGGTAAGACAAGGTATAACTTAACAATTCTGCTTCCTTCCATAGCCATCTTCTGTGAAATTATACAGTATATGCTCTTTTCCTCATCCATGTGCTCCCAGCCAGGTGTATCCATGAGTTTCTAAGACAAAATAACCATGCTGAAGTCTTCAAATTCATTTAATGAGGCATCGTGACTCAACATAGCAAGGCTCCCCCTTGCTCCCCCTTTCTTGATTCTCTTTCACCTCAAACTGTTTTAATTCATTTGTGGGAAATTGACTTTTGTCCATTGAAAACCTCTTTTGTGGCTGCCAGTCTCTAATATCCCCTCTGACATATTCATTCAACCAGACTAAATCCAATATTGACATTGGAATCGAGGGGGAAAGAGGTTAAGCACTGGGAGAAAAATCAAGCCTTGCTCCTGCCAAATCCTCTGCAGCCCAGGAGGGCTTTCCAGATGTTCAGTTCATGGGGGAATCCCAGGGAAATCAAGGGGGATTTGGTCTTGTTCCAGTGCCACCACTCCTTATCTCCACAGGCAAAGGAGATTGTTTGATCTAAGCATTTCAGTAACCTAGTGTAAACTTTCCCTGGCTCTTAGCAATCGTTTTCAAGTCCCATCATTTCAGGAGGTACTTAAAAAATTCTGCAGTATTTGCGAGGCCAGAGAGGTGGCACAGTGGTAGGGCCTTACACGTGGCTGACCTAGGACTGTCCAGTTTGATCCCCTGGCATACTATATGGTCCCTCAAGCCAGGAGTGATTTCTGAGCTCAAAGCCAGGAGTAACCCCTGAGTGTCACCGGGTATGGTCCAAAAACAAACAAAACAAAACAAAACAAATTCTGCAGGATTTGATTTTCTTTGGCCTAAAATTTCACCATGTATTCAGCCTTTTCAGTATTATGACCATTCTTAGAATATTCCCCTTTTTAGATTTTTTTCTTAGGGAAGCTCAGAAATACCCATGGCTTTTCCTGTCAACGACCAGGCTAGTGATTCTGTATTTGGTTAATGTTCACTCCTCCTTCTCCATCCCACTCCTAGTGTATAACTGTATGTGTTTGGCACCCAAAGATACCCATTGAGAGCTCCCCTCTTCATAAAGGCATTGTTAGAAAAAACACATTTTATAATTTTCTTTCTGTCAAAATAAAAATCCTAAAATGTACATTTTTATACTCTGTGTATATAGTTTGATTGATTGTAATGTAAAATATATATATATATATATATTTGCATTGCAAATCTAAAGTAAAGTGAGAGTTTAAAATGACTAGAGATATGCAATGAAAATCAAGGTGTGAAAAAGTCAAAGTTCAAATTGCAAGCCAAGGAAACAACAAAATTATTTACACTCAATGTTTAACACCTCACTTCCACCATCCCTGCTTTATCACCAGAGTTTTCCTCCTTATTCTTTGTTTCCTAACCAATGTTTTCAAAAGGGGGAATGTTCTAGAAAAAAAAAAAAAGCTATTACTGTTTGCTGCAAAAACATGGGAAACCTTAGCTTCCGTATCTTCTTAATAATTTATTACTACAAGAACGTGTTCATGTTGTCTGAATCATTGAGGGATGCAATTTTGTCCACAGAATTCTCCCACAGCCTCCTTCATGACTTCCTCTATTATTTACATGCACCTAGTTTTTTCTTAATGCCACACTTTACGCTGTGATTCACAGAACATAATCATGCATTGCTAAGTTCATACTTCTATAATTATTTAAATGTAAACTCTAATTTAAAAAGAAAATGAATCAGTAGTAACTGCCTCTTATTATTTTGAACTCAAGAGTACTTAAATCTTGGGCTGGAAAGATAGCCCAGGAGGTTCAATGTTTGCCTTGCATGCTCTGATCCTGATTGAAATCTGGCACCACATATGGCTCCCCAAATCCTGCCAGAGCCAGGCCTAAAACCAAAGTTAACCAAAAAATGCTTAAATCTTGTTTTATTTCCCCAGTAGATCACACACAATTTTAGCTGACTTTGACTTTATGACAAGGTAGCTTACTTTTACTCCCTCTTACTACTCAGGAGCCTTCTTTGCTTCTCAATCTCTAGAGTCTTGCCAACTCTAGTGCCTTCTTTCCTACCCACCTTGGAGCTGCACTGATTGTCAAGCTCCATTAAGTAAGTTATTATTATGTAAATGTTAAAGCTTGCTGCATCAGCTATTCATCACCGTTGCCACCAACTCCATAGATCAGTCAGAAAAATGGTGATGTACAGAAAATTAATAGTGTTCAGCCAGAAAAAAAAACACAAAAACAACCCTACGGCTTCAATACAGAAAATTTCATCTATATTAGGTTTTTTCTAAGATTAGTTTGGGAGTAGAGAGAGACCAGAAGTCAGGATCATTGTAGAGGCTTAGGAGTTTGAAAACTATTGAACATCTACTCATCTGTTATTGGAGAACTGTGAAAATACACTGCCAAGTTTAGATCACTTGGCAAATTTATTGTCAAGATGTAATTTCCAAAAAAGTTCAAACCAGAACTCCTACAAATACCTCATCCATCTCTACTTAACTATATTCAACAGACTGAACTTGTATCAACATGGTACAGCTTGAAAGACTCATAATAGCTAAAGTATGGAGTCAACTTAAATCCCTATCTACAGATAGCCAGATAAAGAAACTACGCTCTATATATGCAGTAGAAAACTCCTCCAACATTGAAAAAGGACGAGATCATGACTAAGGATATAGTTCAAATAGTTGAGCACATTAACAAAGCTCTGATTTCTATACCCAGTTCCTGATGGCCCCTGAACATAGCTGGGAAAGGCTCTGGTTTTCTCCAACACTGTCAGCCTGAACTTCAAGACATCAGGCTGACCTCCCTCTGAGTAAGGCATCACCCAGAGTAACCCCCTGCCGATCCCCTTGACCTCAACCTTGCTGGGTGTAGCCCCTATTTTAAAAGAATAATAAAGGAATTGTGCCTTTGGAAACCAAATAGATGGATCTTGGAGTAACTCTGTTGAGTGAAGTTGGAAAATGAAAGACAGGTAAGAAAAGCGGAGATGCCTCACTGAAGAGATCACATATCAAAGGGAGGAGAATAAAAGATAAACAGAGTCCTCTTGAGTAGGATAGCCCCCAATAAACAGCACAAAAACATACTCATTTCTATTAAAAAGCCTCCTGCTCCCCAGCAGGTCTTTGGAAAGCTAGAGGTCAGGAGAAAGAGCAAAAGTAGGGCACCTCTAAAGGAATTCAAGAGGTAGGTAGTATGTGTACCTGAAAGGGGGAAGAGTTTTAAATTCCTGCTTTGAAAGTTAAGTACTATTAACACTAAACCATGATGTTAACCGAGCAACTGTTCTGAGCACTTTACAAATGTTTGCAAGGTTATCTAATCTTTACAATATACCTCTAAGGGTTGCCCATTGTCCTCATCACCTCTTCTTACAAACAAGAAAACACAAGTAAGGTGGCATGCCCTCGATTTATTCAGAAGTGTATACTCCAGTTCTCAAGGAAAATTTTATGTGTAGTGCTTGTTTGTTTGTTTTTTTGTTTTGTTTTTTTTTGTTTTGGTTTTGGTTTTTGGGTCACACCCGGTGGTGCTCAGGGATTACTCCTGGCTGTCTGCTCAGAAATAGCTCCTGGCAGGCACGGGGGACCATATGGGACACCGGGATTCAAACCAACCACCTTTGGTCCTGGATTGGCTGCTAGCAAGGCAAACACCGTTGTGCTATCTCTCCAGGCCCGCTTGTTTGTTTTAATGCTGTGCATTTTTTTTGTCCCCAAACTTGTGACATCAAACAAAACCGGTGGTACAGATGACATTAATACTACCGTATGATTGTTTGCTTACTGGTCTGTCTCTTAAGCATAGAAATATCTCATGTTTATTTCTACAGCTCCTGGAAGTTAGACAACAATAACTCAATAAAAAATGTTGTTTTCAAAAAAATCAGTTATATATGTGAAATTCAAGATTATACAAGGTTACGGGCAATGTAATATTAACACTACAGTATTATTGTTTGTTTTCTGGTCTGTTCCCTAAGCATAGGAATAGCTCATGTTTATTTCTACAGCTTCTGGAAGTTAGACACCAATAACTCAGTAAAATAAATTTTATTTTCAGCCTTATACATTCTAACCTAGGATGATCCCCCTAACCTAGTTTGATCCCCCAGCATCCCATATGATCCTCCAAGCCAGGAGCAATTTCTGAGCACATAGCCAGGAGTAACCCCTAAATGTCACTGGGTGAGGCCTAAAAACCAACAAGAAATTATTTTCAAAGAAAATAAATAATTTACATATGTGGATGACAAGATTATACAAGGTATGGGAAATGTAACTTGGTGGAACTATTTACAAAACAGTTTGGAATTTCCTTAAAACAAAACAAAAAAACTATAAATATCTTGTGATCCAGCAATCCTACACTAGGTACCCAGTCAAAAAATATGAAATCTTAAACTTGAAAAGTTCTATTTACCACATTGTTAATTGCAGAATTATATGCAATTATCTAGGACAAAAAAAATAAAAGTGATCTTAACTATAAGTGGATGAAGAAGTTGTTATAGATACAAAATGGAAAGCTATTCAATAATTATATAAAAGATTTACTTTTGCCATTTGCAGCAAAATGGAAGGAATGTGGAGGGGTTATGGAAAAATAAAGGAGCTAGAAGAAGAAAAACAAATCATGTTGGTGTGTTTTTGCTTTCTAAGAATTTAAGTATAATTTAAGGCATCATAAGCCAAGATTATACAAGGCATTCACAGTCAGGCAAGGAATCCAGTTTGATCCTCCAGAACCAGTGAGTGACCTGATTGGTTTAAGGGCATGAGTGTGACAATGGTGCATAAATGAGCAGGAGGTGGAAAAACTTTGAGAAGAGCTTTGAGAGTCTATGGTAGACAAGAATATGATGGGTGATGAGCAGCTAAAGAGGAACTATATAAACATGATGAATGATAAGAAGCTGTGCAAGTGGGACAGTAGATTCATTTCCCAGAAGTCAAGTTATGAAAAAGAAGCTGGTATGACTCAGTGTTGCTTCTCCAAAGTGCTGTGTAGCAAAGAAGAACCACTCCTTCTTTGGATTGAAAATATCATACATGCAGCACTATTCACAATAGCCAGACTCTGGAAACAACCAAGATGCCCTTCAACAGACGAGTGACTAAAGAAACTGTGGTACATATACACAATGGAATACTATGTAGCCGTCAGGAGAGATGAAGTCATGAAATTTTCCTATACATGGATGTACATGAAATCTATTATGCTAAGTGAAATAAGCCAGAGGGAGAGAGAAAGACGCAGAATAGTTTCACTCATCTATGGATTTTAAGAAAAATCAAAGACATTTTTTAGCAGTATCTCAGAGACAAGAGAGATGAAGGCTGGTAGATGCAGCTCATGACATTAAGCTCACCACATAGAGTGATGAGAGCAGTTAGAGAAATAACTACACTGGGAACTATCATAACAATGTGAATGAATGAGGGAAGTAGAAAGCCTGTCTCGAGTAATGGCGTGGGTGGGGTGGGGAGGAGAGAGATCTGGGAAATTTGTGGTGGGAATCTTACACAGCTGAAGAGGTGTGTTCTTTACATGACTGTAATCATACAATTACAATCATATTTGTAATCACTGTGTTTAAATAAAGATAATTTAACAATAAAAAGTTTTTACAATTCCTGAAAATATCATACCATAAATTTCTAGATAGCACTGGGAATGAGACTAGGACAGGGACAAAATCTATAGTGTATAACAGATGGTTAGATGAAAAGAGTTTGTTTCTGTACCAATCAGGGGATTGTCAAAAATCAGAACACATGAATGGTGATTAGAAAGTTTTAGTGAATGAAATACTTGTCATAAAGGGTCCCAGCAGAAGAAATATTCAATTCCAGCCTTCTCTTCTTCCTCTGCAGGTCTCAGGAGCAAAATCAAATTCCAGAAGCAAAATCAATAAGAACCCAACAGACAATGAGTGAGAGCGACCCAATCCACAGCAGTGAGTCCCATGAGTCAGACAAAGAAAGACAGACAACTAGAGACAACAGAGATTCTGAAGATGTTTCAGGATTTTTCACTAGTTCGTTTCACTGAGTGTTTTCTTTCTGAGTCTGGATGCACAGACACAATATATGGCAAACACAAAAGATGAACAATGCACGAAAGAGATTTTGCAATAAAGTAGAAAACACAAATTTTAAGTGGCAAAAACATGTATCAGTTTAATCGGCAGCTTTTTCTCTTTCCTGGTAGTTTGTTAAACACCGAGGAGCTTAAGTAGCTCTTTTTTGTTTTGTTTTGTTTTGTTTTGTTTTAAGAATATTTGGTAAGTTCCATTACTACAACATACACACCTAGGTGGGTATTGGGGTTGGGTAGATTTGGTGGCAGAAATGAGTCCTAGAGCACAGGAGCTGGCACACTCCTTGCCTTTTAAATAAGTTATCAAACATATTCTAGATCTTCTAAAATTATCTCTCTATACTTAGAGTGAAATTAAGATTGTTTCAACAAGAGGAAGACAAAATAGATGATGAGTAGATATATGTGGCTTCTACAACATTGACCCTACATTCCCTTTACACAGTAACTGCATTAGAAAGCATGTCACAATATTACAGTCCAGAGTTTCAAGAACAAACAAAAGAATTTACTCTGCCAAGTTGATAAAAGGGAAAATAATGAATGATTTGAAGGAAAACAAAAAGCATTAAGGAGTTTCCAAATCTTTAGAAGTGTCAGAGATGTTGACCTTACAACCACACAAGCCCACTCAATTACATGCTCTTGAATTACCATTTGGCAAATGACATTTAGAACTCAATCCAGCACAAAGACCCAAACCCAAAACACCTTTGACACTGTGCAGGAGAAGAAACTGATCTCCAGAGATGACTTCAGTGGCACCCACAGAGTATCTATCCCTGGACTCTAGTCTCCAGATATTGAATAGAATTGGCATCTTTGGGAAGGCAGGATTTAGCAAAGGATATGTTGAGAAGAAGAATTTCCAGAAGACAAGAGGAACTGGGTGTGACTCCACCCTGCACTTATGTGTAACTACGTGCAAGACCCTCCCATTCCTGGGAGGGATTTTGGGGAGGTGATAAAAGGTTTGGCTTCAGGGGCAAGAGGGATTTTGCTGAGATTTGGGTTTTGCCTGAATGGAGGTCAGAGGAGAGATGGCTGAAAGAAAGCTAGACGCAGGGCAAGCCGATGAGACCATGCTTAAATAGGTTTAAGATTATAGGCCACACATGTTGGCCAGGGCAAATAAAGCTGATATTTCCTAAAGCCTGTATGGATGATTTACTCGCCTCTACCTGAACCTGATGACCTGGCGGCAGGAGGGGTTTGGATCCATGTGCCCTGAGCTAGAGTACAAAGGCCTCCATCACCATTCACCTCCATCCAAGCCCATCCAAAGGGCTTAATGCAACACTGGGTATGTAGTACCATCCGTGTTTCCAAAAGGTCCAAAAAATACTCTGTGAAGCCTAAGAAGCCTGGTGAAAGGGGGTAGGCTTGACCTTTAATGCCTCCCATTTTTAATCATTAGGCAGCATGCTGCTCAGGGGTTCTGTTCAGGAAGATTGGGCCTGGCAAGCTCATCCTCCACCTCTGCCAAGCCCCCCAATCTGACTCATTTTCTCTGTCTGTTATCTGCCATGACATAATCACTCTCCAACTATTCTACAGTACCTTTTCTCTACACCATTTAGTTGTTTTATCTTCTCTTTCATAACATCCCATAGATATGAAACCTTTTACAAATAGTAAAATAAACTTATGGCTCATTGATCATTTTTGAGCCAGGATGAATGGACACTCCTAGAAAGTAGACCACTGAAGGACTACATGATGAACTTGGCATTGCAATTCCAAGCTATTGTAGATGAATGATCTCATCATAGACTAGGAGGAGGATATATTGCTGTAGTGTGTGCAAGTATTAGATTTTCTAGGATTAATTTCCCCAAGAATTCAGTTTGGTTTGTTCCAATTACCAAAAAAGAAGTCAAGACTCAGAGTTATTCTGTCAACGAGCACATGATCAGCCACCCAGCTCATCCATGTTCAATATCTTGCCTGAGGAACAAAGTGATGACTGGCCTCAGGGATGAGGGGACGGTGTCTCTGATCCTTTCCTCATGTGGGTCTTTAGACTGCTTTCTCTTTCCCAGAAATGCCATGTCTGGTTTGAGTATGTGTCTCCTATAATATCTCCCTAACCCAGCTAGTGTGGGCATCTCCCAGACTCTATGGACTCGAATTTCATTCTTTCCTATTCAAGGGTAATCAGTGTTCCTTATGGTCTTCTCTGCTTTCACCAGGGAAAGGAATGTGTCTGGGCCTCAGCTCTCACCAGCTGAAAATCATGGGCCAAAGCATTCATTTATATGTTCTATTTTCTGTCCATCTTGCCTCTCCCAAGGGACAGTCTCAGGCTGTCCTATAACCTCTGATTGTAGAAGAAATTAAGGGGGACTTTCTTAACCAGTGTATGTGTGTGTGTGTGTGCATGTGCGCACGCGCGTGCGTGCATGTATGTATCTCAGCACATGCTGAGATCATTTTTATTTTATTTGTGTCTTGCAGGTTTAAACTTTCTTCCAACCTCTTCTTAGCCTTTTAATGTCATTTCATGCATTCTCACACTGTTACCTAATAGAATTCATGGATCCTTTGGGGAGAAATAATAAATAATTTCCTAGTTTGGTAACAAATTAGGTGTCACTGGTAGCTTTATTTGATTAGCCCAGAAAAGCCAAATTCCTCAAAATAGTTCACAAATAAATTGCTAGAACTGTGGCAATACCAAACACCATCAGAAGCTCAAGAAAAAGATTGCATAAAAATGATATTAAAAAAAACAAGAAAAGGGGGATATCTTCCTCTCCCCCGTCTCTCCTCCTCTCTTTGGTTTCCCCTTCAACTCCTTCTCTTATCCTCCTATCTCAGCAGCCATGTGCAGCAGGAGCATCCCTTGATAAGCGACCAGATAAAATTGCAGAGTAGCAATGCTTTATTTCTGTTTTGTTGCCAATAGACTTGTTCTAAATTTCTCTATTCCCAAAAGCCTTTCTTCGTACAAACAGACCTCCAGCAAAATAGAGCAGTGGGACTGGGAGTGGAGAAATTCAGTGAAATATATGCAAATGTATGTGTATTTATGGGTATATATGCTTATGAATGTGTGTATTTATGCATATGTGTATAAGTGTACATGTATGTTGTTGATGACTATTCTTATGTGTGTACATGCAGTGTGATATATAGATTTTTACATATTCTTCATTTAGAATAATGTATGCTTAAGATGCATGTACAGACATATATGGCATACCTATTTGCACATATCATTATGTATGCAGATAATTTTACATGCTATGTGCATGTATATACATAGATAGGTATGCATATTTAAATACTAT
Organism: Suncus etruscus; assembly: GCF_024139225.1. Lineage (NCBI taxonomy): Eukaryota > Metazoa > Chordata > Mammalia > Eulipotyphla > Soricidae > Suncus > Suncus etruscus. The sequence goes on from NC_064865.1 coordinate 49,769,356, forward strand.
TAATTATTCATACAGCATAAATTTATATGCGGTGTACATGAATATATATGGATATGTATATTTGCATATCTTCATATGGCATACTTTATATACTAGATAGTTGCATATCCTATGTTTTGATAGCATAGAAACTTTCACTGGTGAAAATGAAAAGCAGCATTTACTGGGATTTTTATAGAATTGTTTTTCTACAAACTTTAAGTTCTAACTACTAAACTTAACTTGAGGTGATATTAACAACTAAGCTTAACAGTAGGTAAAACTTAAGTTTCACAGCATCCCTCTCTGGGTTGCTTTTTGTATATTATTTTTTTCCTCATAATACATGCTGCCTTTATGACGACAGACTCTCTCACTTGCTATCTGGTGAGCAAAAGCAGTGCTATAAAGGCCACTTAAGGAAGATGAAACAGCACTATTGATTTCCCAAAGCAAGTAAGCAGCATATTCTGCTTATTGGTCAGAATACTCCGACCAAGATGGCAGACTGAAACAAGTTCAGTGTGTCACAAGAAGCTATCTAGCAAAGGTCATGGCTTAAAAAAATAAATAAATAAAACAAGAAAAAAAAATAAAACCCCTCAATCTCTCTCCCAACAGTTATGGTCAATTGCATTTTTCTCCTTTGGTTCATCCCAAGAAACAAGCCACCTCCCCCAAGGTCTAGAATGGACTCTTTAAAGGACACATGCCTGTTATTGATATTTAATCCAGCCCCAGTACATTATTTTTGAAAATATTAGGAATCAGAGCTCATCTCCAATATATATATCCCCCTTCAGCTCAGCAACTGACCATGAAATAATAGTACACAGCCTTCCTATATATACATATATACCCTCGGATGATGGGTGCGCTCGCTCAGCCTGCAGGATTTAAAAATATATGCGTGTACATATAAACACACCCGCCTTGCCAGTTAAAGCTCTCTAGATCGAAATGGACTGGCAGCTGCTTGAAATTTCCCCTCTCCTCTCCCTAAGGTCTCAGGTGGAGAATTCATGAGCCAATGTCTCTGCTAGAACAGGTGTCTATCGCTGGGTAAACAGCAATTAGGCCCAAATTTCAGACTTTTTTTTTCCCCAATCCCTTTCGGAGGAAAAGCCCAGGAATAAATCGTTGCTGTAACGGCCAGGGGTATTGTGTAGCGTTATAGCCTCCAGCTGGTCTATTACATACTATAGACAGGCGAAGAATACATGCACCTGACAGATGTGTTTTGTTAGCTTCATTAGGAAAGAAACAAAGAAACTCCTCAATTAATAGCAGTGGAGCCAAATGGGGGTGGGGGGGGGCTTGAGGCGAGAGGACTCATAGCCTGTTATTTAAACAGAGTCAGGGAAGCTTTCACTAGTGGCTTAATATGATTCATTAATAAAAACAGCTTTCTGAATGCCCAGTTTAAGTCAAAAGAAATCACCAGCATTTTTTTTTCCCTCCCCCGGCAAAGGAAGGGCAAAATGACAAATTGCTACTGTTAAATTCATTTCATGTGGGGATGGCCTTTCTCAAAGATCCCTTAAACGGCAAGGCTGGGTGTTTGTCACATTAAGTGGCAGGGCAGTTCTCAAAAAATCGACGGTGGCACATGAGGGCCTCAGATGAATGGCCAGCCGATAATTTTATATATCCAGACCAGGAAGCATTTAGTGGAGTTTAAATGAATGAGGATTTTTAAAGCAATGAAATGCAGCTCTTGCCCTGATGAAAGAAAAAAAAATCTGTCCAGGGAGTCGCTCTAAATTGTTATTTTTTTCCTTCTTGGAAATTGACATACGGGGATGCCTTGAAACTGTGGGCTGCATTTCTTGCAAGCTGAACCTGTCTTGCAATCAGCTTTTTTAATATTTCTGAAGAAAGATAGCGAATCTTTGCACAGTGTAATAATCAGTGATGAGGAATGAGCTCGATAGATATTGTTCACAGTATCTGAGCCCAAGGATCTGCAGTCACAAGGCAATTTGGATGATATCATTCTTCGGTGTAAACTTTGGTCCTCAGTTCTCAAATGTTCTTTGCCACCAAGGGGTCGAAGGAAGACAGTCAGTCAGATTCACTTACTGGATTTCAGAAGGAAAGAATAAACTTCCAACCCCTTTCTTTCCATCCCAAATTGCCACCAAAGTCAATGACACAGAGTTAAAAAAAAAGGACTGAGAGGCAAGAAGCTATATAATTGAAAGAAAATTCTGATCAGTTTTCCAGGTAGTTCAGGCATATTGTGAATATATTAACCAGAATAATCTTGTAGTTCTTTCATATGATTATAATTCATGGACAGCAGGAACTGCAAACTATCAAAACACAGTAGAACAAGGAATAGCCCTCGGAGCCCTGGAGTATTGCAGGCCAGGGAGGATGTGCTCCAAAATCAGAATAGATTGCTCATCTGCCTAATTGGGGTGTTGTCCCGCCAAAGAAATAGAAATCAAAACATAAATGGCCATGGCCAGATATGATGGGCCAGGTTCTTTGTAATGGAAATCTAATTGTAAATCTTTATGGCCAACTCAGGCTGTGATGTCTTAATGTGGTTCAATTTTTTTAAAAAATATATTCTTGGCTTCTATTTGTATTGTCCCTTCTCAAATAATAGCTGCAAAGAGAAAGGGCTAATATCAACTCCCATGTGAACAGATATGAAAAAAGGAAAAAGCAGTGATCTTTCCTGGAAATAAAGGCATTTTTCACCCTAAAACTTCTCCTTACACTGCTAGTATTTCACTCTGGGAATATTCCAAGCATTGGAAAAGCATAAAGGAAAAAAAAGTTTAGAGTGGGGATAGATTGTGTTTTAGCTTTAAACCATTATGGACCCTGATCTTAAAAATTAGTAATTGTTCCATTAGTAAGTTACACACATAATATTTTCATAGAAAACTAAGAAAAAAAAGCCGATTACTGATGGGCTCATCCCAATCTTCTCCAACTTTCCAGCTTTCACTGGAAATGGACAAATCCCAATCATAGAAACTACACACACACATACACACACATCACATACACATCAAAACTCACACTCACCAAGAAAATTACTTAGTACAATCATCAAACTCCAAATCAACTCATGTGTTTAAATCATGAAATCCAATATATGTCAGCTCTCTTGGAAAAAATGCACTTCAAATGTTGATTCTTTTGCTTTTTCATTCCATTGCCTTCTTCCCCTGTTTTAAACAACTCATAAATGTGGGTGCATATTCAGGTTCAAACTGTGTCCAGTCAATTTGAACTTAGTCCTGCTTCTTCTCCCTCACTTCCATAGTTAGCACATGTAATTCTGCCTTCTTCCCTTTCTTTCCTCATCTATTATTATTCATCCTTGCATCTGTACTGAATTTTTAAAAAATCCTTTTTGTTAGTCTTGTTGCTCCATTCATTAAGCCTATCGAATAATTCTTCAGTCACCTTCTAGAACTTTCTCAAATAAAAATCAGACTGATTAGTCTTTGTTCCAAAAGCATTTTATGACTCCTGTCATTTAGGAAGTAAATTCTGTCATGTTGGTGGGAAGAGAATTCATTTTCGTCAATAGGGTAACAGAGTAGAGTCTTTTTGAAAAGCAAGAAAGAAAAGAGATACACCAGATAGCACAGCTATTCCACCCCTGGAGAATCTCCCCAATACTTTGCAATACAATCCAAAAAGTTCTTTGCATTACCTATATTTATAGCAGCATGATAGCCAAGAACTTGAAAACAACCTAATTGTGCACAGAGGAGATGTAGAATAAAAAAAGGTGCTGGAGAGATAGTACAATGGGTAAAGCACTTGCCTTGCACACAGCTCATCTGGGTTCAATTCCCAGCATTCCATTATGGCCCCCCATACATTGCCAGGAGAAATTCCTGAGCTCAGAGCCAAGAGTAACCCGTGAATACATCTAGATGTGACCCAAGAACAAAAAGTTGTAGGATAAACAGTTAAAACAAGAAACAGCTAAAACAAGAAATAGGAAATATTATCATTCACAGCATAGTTGGATTTACAGGGGATTACATTAAGTGAAATGATGAAATGGAATAAAAACAAATACCATTAGATTTCACTTATGTGGAGTGAATAAATAAAACAGAAAGAACAAAACAAACTCAAACTCTAAGTATGAAATAGCGGCTGTAAGTAGAAAAGTGGCAAAGGGGGATAAATTGTGCAATAGAGGTCAATTTTATGGTGCTTGATGGAAACCATAATTTGGATGATAACCACCATGTAGTACATACAGATGTCAGTGTATATGATCTTATAAAAATGCTACTTTAATTTTTAAAAATCCCTATGTCTTTAACAACTTACCAGACCAAGTGAAACTTTTCCCATCTTCAGGACTATTAATTGTAATGGACATTTTTGGTGAGTATTTAGGATGTATTATAAACACAATCATAGCTGAGATGTTAGCTGTAGGTTTTGTGTAAATATTCTTTCTGTGATTGCAGAAGATCCCCCTATTTTCCCTTATCAAATGGATGCCTTATACAAGGGACCTTGAGGATCTGAAACCAATCAAATGTCTTCACTGCACTTAGCATTTACATAAAAACCAAGACAGAAAATGTACAGTCTTATGTTGCTTTTGACCATACCTGTACTCACTAAATTTATGTTATCTCACTACCTCTAGGTTTTTTCCTTCACACTTTAAACCCAATGTATTGTCACTAATTTGGTAAGCAGCCAGGTGTGAGTTTGTGTAATTCTCTTTGCTGTTTACATGCAGAACCCATGATCATTATTTCTTTGACAGTCTGCAGAGAGCTGAAAAGTATATGTTTTCTGGTTTTATTTCTCTTCCTCTGAAATTAATTTTGGAAAGCAAAACTTAGCCTAGAGAACCCTCTGGGGGCATAAACATTTATGACTTCTTATCATCTATGCATGTGGCCATCTTCTTTGGTTGGGATTTAACAGACTCAGCTTCAAATGGTTGTGGAGTTAGCTTCATGGGGACCATCTGCTAAAAAATAATCTTTATAATAATCTTTATATTGGTTTTCACTTGGAAGGACAAATAATATTTTCATAACTTGAAAATCTCTCATTAGTTATTGCAAATTCTTGTACCCAATATTCAGACAAATGTCCTATAGGCAAGCTCTAAGTAACACAAATAGAAACTGTATTTTTGTTTTGTTTTGTTTTTTGGGGTCACACCCGGCTGTGCTCAGGGGTTACTCTTGGCTGTCTGCTCAGAAATAGCTCCTGGCAGGCACGGGAGACCATATGGGACACCGGGATTTGACCCAGCCACCTTTGGTCCTGGATCGGCTGCTTGCAAGGCAAATGCCGCTGTGCTATCTCTCTGGGCCCAGAAACTGTATTTTAGAGTAGACAAGTGAAAAGATTCTTCCACAAATTAGATGGCCTCTTGTCTTCATTCTTTCCTCCTGTAACAATTTCCCCCTTACATTAAGAAGTCTGTTTGATTTTTTTATATTCTACTTTCTTGTTGGCAATTGTATCCTCTCCCAAAACTTGAAACCACATAAGGAAACTTTATGGGTATTTGAATACTATCTTAGCTACAAGTCTATTACATCATGTTTTAATGGTAAAATGTTTGTATTACTACTCTTTTCCCCCAAGGTATCCTTTAGTTTCTTTAAGTCACAGAAAAAAAAAGGAGAAATGAATAAACTTTTTAGATACAGCACAAAAACTTGTGTGTGACAGCAATTTCCAAAGGAAAAAAATCATAATCCTAAAAACATCTCTGAAGGAGTAACCTTAGGAGAAAGTAAACATCCACGAGGAATGATTAAATGCAACGTGAAAACTTTTAAGGAAATTTCCATATCAGTAAAGTATATAAGGTACAATCACGAGTTCTTAAAAAATATTTTAAGATTTAAACATAAGGCAGAGAAATTTTCACAGTAAGTAGAGTCAAGCATTTGCCTTTACTGTAAAGGAAGTACATTTAGATGGAGGAGAAAATAAAGGAATCCAAGAGTCAACTGGGCTTATAGTATGAACAAATTAAGCACAGGAGAGAAAGGCAGAGTAATAAAGACATGCAAATGAATACAGCAAAGCATCAGTTTCTTCCCTTGAGCATGGAGCCTTTTTGAACACTACTACTCATTATGAAGGGGGAGAGGAAGCTGAGATCTGAAACTCTCACTTCGCTGGTGGTAGCTGAATTGACACAACTCAACAGAGAATCAGTTTGGCAACATTTCCCAAGTCGTAAAAATGTCTGTTTATTTATCTGCATATCCCTTTCGGGAAAGTAGTTGGAAATTAAGTAATTTTAAATATGTAAATATACTTATCTCAATGTGCATTACAGTTGCTACACATTAAAAACACCCAGCTTATGACACACATATGTGTATGAAGACAATTAGTCGAAAAGAGATTTGCCAAATTTTCTGTAAAATAGGGAAATATTCATGGAATGATATTGCGATATGAGTAAGGTCATTGTTCTGCTGAGCTTTTGAATAGAGACTTTGCTGCTTTCATCATACAATTATCTAATATTATTAATATTACATTATAGAACTTGAAAATCTTCCGTTTTGTCCTGACTTTTGTAAGGTTACTCTAATTAAGCCTTGGGAGAAAAATGCTTTATTTTTCTGTTAGACAATTGGATCTATCTCATTTAATCTTAATGCCACCATAATCATGAACCCTAGCATATGTATAAAGAACTCAGGGCTCAAAAAATAATTGTAAATATGTTTCACAATATCATATAGCATCTAAGAACTAGAGCTGATCTCAGAGCATGCTTATTTCCATCTTGTTACAATGCTCGACACCAAAAGTGGCCCTCCTTCCCAGCCAAATCACTGATTAAAGAGAACAATAAATTACAAATTTAATTATTTAGGGAATGAGATTAAAATGCCCTTTTAATTTGAGCTTTTTGCATTGCCTTTGTTCATTTCGAGATTGAAAGTACAGGAAAAGACTCCAAGAACTATTTTTTTCTTTTCTTTTTTTTTTTTTAAATAAACCAACCCTGGCTCAGCTTTTCAAAGGAGAGCAAAACAATACAGGAACAGTTATCAGTTTTCCAGTATATTTTCTATCTGCAAACCTCATCTGGCCCAAACTCCTCTGAGGGCACAATATATTCTTCACTAGAAATCCAATAAAGATGCTCAGGCTTGGTCCCACTATCCTCTGTGGCAGTAGTTTGAGTTTGCAAAGAAGGAACAAGCCGGCATGAAATGACTGTGATCCTATTTTTCCACCGAATTGCTTCCCAGCCTTTCCATTAGCAGTAGTTCATAGGTTAGGGCTAAGCTGGGAGTCTGGAATGACTCTGCCCTTGGATTCCTACCTGCTTTGTCGCCTGCCTCTCCCTAGAAGCACTTTAAACACTGCCCCTCACTTTAAGGGCAAAACTATATATCTAGAGAATGAATATTGCTAGCAGCCTCTCCAAGTATGTTTAGGACTTAGTTCCAGATATATTTTATGCTTGAGCCAAATGCCAGATTCTCAAGAATGGTCCCAAAGAAGGCCTCCAAGCCAGTCAATATATTCCTCCCAGTTTATATATTATCCCCAGGCAAAAGGGAACAAAAAGATTTTAGCTGAACTCGTGTTTTGTTTTGTTTTGTTTTGTTTTTGTTCTGTTTATGGATAAGTTCTTGCCATAAAGGAATGAATGCAATCAGAGGAGCCTATATTCGTCTCTGTGCGGGTTTTGTATTTTTTTTAATATTTGCCTTTCATCTTTGCTTCACTCACTCACCACTACAAATTACGCTCGTTCTATTCCTCCAGTGCATTAAGCTCACGTCTTGCTATGTCTCAGTCCTCTGTGTGGGTTCTGGCATCAAAGCCTTAGGCCAATTTTATTTCATTTGTATTTGCTGTCAGAACAATGTCTTTATTCTAAAACGCCTTTTCTCCAATCACTTCTCAGGTGGTTTGGTAGAAGCAGCATGCGAGAAAAAAACTAATATCTTTTAAAAAAAGAAAAACCATGTTGTTTCTTTTATGTTTTATCCTGTGAATATTGAAGGCACAGCACACTCGGATAGAGAGGACGCTGAGTTCTGTTTTTTAAGATGAAAAATACCTTTTATTTGAAATCTCCCTAAGACAGCTGATGTGTTTTTCCTCCTGTGTAAGGGATGCTGTGTAAGGGGTAGGGGGAGGAGGGTTATTCAAATTGCTGCTCAAAGATAAATATTGCCACAGTATCATTTGTTTTAGGCTGCCAGATGACACCTAGATGGATTCCATTTTGTACCAAATCCTCACAAAAGAAAGATTGAAGTGTGATTTGGGAGGGGAGTGTGATTTGACAAGGCTGTAGAATTTCATTATGTCAAATGAGAATAAAAAAGGGGGGGGGGTGAAGACAGGGGTGGTCTAGGGATTGGAAATTGTCTCCTCTTGCCTAGCCACACTTTCACGCTAAAGCCCAGCTTGGAAATAAAAACAGAGAAGCAAATATGGAGGAAGAAGACGTTATCTTCACCCTCCTTCCACTGGATTTCACTATACCACACCCACAAGCACTGGAGTGGAGAAGATTTAAGAAGAAAGTGTAGCAAATTAAGGGCAAAGGACCAATTAGTTTGTGTCGCAGGAAGGGTGATAAGGAATCTTTCTCTGGATGATGCTGATGATTCAAGATATTTAATTTGGAATCAGGCAAACAGCAATCAGAGATCTATGAGAGGATAAAGCCATGATGAATATTGGAGATGTGGAAGGGGACACAGTGCAGGTCGGGTCTTCAGGGATGTGACTGGGAAACGCAAGCCTTTCCTCTTTGACTAGTGTATAAGCTACTAGAGTATCAACTGTTTGCCTTGAACATCTCCGTAGTGAGTCTATATAAATATTAGTTTACTAGAAGTTGCTGAGTAAGCTGTGGTATATGTGCTCATGTCTGTACTAGGTGAAGGGGAACTCCAATTTCCCAGGCTCATGTGCCATTCCTGAATTTGTCACTGGGTGAACCCCATGAATATCAGGGGAGTCTATACCTCCTATTTCACCCAAAAGATTCTTCAAAAGCAATGGCTTGAGGACCCACAATGCACTGGGGGCATCTTTAGTCTTACACCAGTCCGATTGGCCTTCACTGTACATAAAGTAACTAGATGGCATTGCTGATGCTTCCTTCTTGCACTCATTACGAGAGACAGTTGACCCTTGAGAAGCAAGGGTAGAGCTCGGGTGGCTAAATCCATGGGAAAGGAATTATAGAAAAAGAAAAGTTCGTTGCAAATTGGTCCCAGAAATTCAAAATCTGTGGGTTTTTTTTTTAGTTTTTGGGTCACACCCGGCAGTACTCAGGTGTTACTCCTGGCTCTACACTCAGAAATTGCTCCTGGCAGGCATGGGGGATCATATGGGATACTGGGATTCGAACCACCATCCTTCTGCAAGGCAAATGCCCTACCTCCATGCTGTCTCTCCGGCCCCAAAGTCTGTGTTGTTGAACCTGAGACTATATGGATTTATGTGTTTATAGTCACATATGAAATTATATGTGTTTAATTTTCTCTAGGGAGCGAGATCTTGAGTGTGCTACCTTTACCACCATATCACAATGCCATCCACATTGTTCTGCACATCATAGACTACTATAATCTCTGTGGAGTGATTGAATGGTAAGATAAAGGAAGCAAGGCAATGAATTTGTTTAATTTTGTTTGGGGTCACTCCAAGGAATTCTCAGTTCTTACTCCTGGCAGGCTGATGTGTGATGCCTATAATTGAGCCCATGTCTACTATGTACAAAACAAGTGCTCTCTACCTACCTGCTGTCTCTACCTTTTGTCTCTTCTGCTGACCCAAGAGACAGTAGATTGTTTTAAAATATGTTTCTAACTAATAGAATGTATAATTTCTATCATATAGAGCTGGTTAGGTTAGAAACTAAATTTAAAACCATGGAAATACTTCAAAGGAATAGAATCAATGCCTAGCATGCCAGAGATTCCAAATTCTTTCCCAGGCCACACATGCCCCCAATGCCATCTTGTAGCCCTGCTGTCCTCCATTACTGAAGGAGCCAAGGAGCATCAAATCACAAACAGAGACACCAATTGTCACCTGCAGTGCCCCAGGCTCCTAAGCCCTGTGAGGAAGGATGCTGCCAACAAGATAATTTGGCATGTTGATTGGGTCCAGATTTTTTCTCATGCTTATTTTGTTTTGGAACCACATCCAGTGGTGCTTAGAGGTTACTCCTGACTCTGTGTTCAGGAATTACTTCTGGCGGTGCTTGGGGACTCTATGAGATGCCAGGAATTAAGCCCAGGTCAACTGCATGCAAGGCAAATGCCACACTCACTGTACTATGGCTTCAATACTGTTTTTTTTCTTATTTTAACATCTCTAAAATAGAAAGATTTTTATAGACCTTTAAAATTGAGTTGGTTTCTAAACATCTTAAAAGAGTAGACATGGGTACCAGAGAGACAATATAGCAAGTAGGGCATTTGCCTAGCTTATAACAGGCCTTGGTTCAACTCCTGGCATGCATATATTTCCCTACCAGAAGTGATCCCTAGCACAAAGCCAATAGTAAGCCAGAAACACACCTAGGTGTGCATTCCTAAAATAATATAATATTATGGTACATGATAGCAATTGCTCTCTTGGAAGAGTTAGAAAAATAAATCACAGACAATAGAAAGATATGTAGAAATAGTGCATGGGGGTATTCACAAGGATCCCAGAATTTCTTCAGACTAAAGTTTCTCAAATGTTACATCACAATCAACTTGTTAAAAACATAAGCTGCTGAGATCCACCCAGAGAAGCAAATCTGTGCTGTACTGTACTGTACAAGTCTCCTAGCTTCAGAAATCAAATGATTTTCTATCCACAAATGGATAAAAAGTCTTTAAATGTTTCTCATACCTAGCAAGATCACTGGAAAAAGCTTCAAATTTTCTTTGAACATTTGTGTCGTTGTCCAAGTTCAGAACAATGTTATTTCCTTCTTGTAACTTATCCCTTTTATTTAGTTCTTAATGAGTCAAAGGATCTAGAGGTACCACCAAGATATCGAGCAATCTAAAGTGGATTGCTTGAGCAATGCCTAAAAGAATCCACTGTACATGGAAAGTGTTCAGTAAGCTGTGAAGAAGGTGACTGTCTTTACTGTAGCTAATTTTTTTAACCTACCCACGAGAGAAGTGGAAGATTAAATGTACTATGTCATTATGCACCTGTCAGTCACACGTGGATAAGACATCAGCTTCATCTAGAACAAAATTTCCTGCCACTCAGAAGTTATGTTGAACATTAATCTGTTATTCTGATCTATACTCACTAGATTTTTGATAGACAGATGAACTTATGAAAATTTTAATACAGTCATTTTCTAAAACATTTAAAACTCGAAGCTAATTTTACTCTTTGGTAAAAAATGAACCCTCATTGCCTATTGTCTGTTTTCCCTGTTCATTCTATTCTGACCCATATTAACCCCTAAATAAACAAATAATAAGACCCTGCAGACACATGAGTAGGGCATTCTGTTCAGTGCGAGGGCCAACTAATTGCTGGAGGCAAAATTAGGGGTAAGAAAGCTCTCTATAGTAGCATCACAATGAAGGATGCAATTTATCTACTCAGAGATAAAGACAACAATGCATTTTAAATACTTGCTTTCCCTAGGGCTGAATAAAGATGGAAAAAAAATAAAGAAAATTTAGCAATACTGTACCCAGGGCATGGAATTTAAAAAAAAAACATTTTTTCTATAAGATGACAACCTAAATTAAAATAAACAATGAAAAATTAAAAACACACACACAAAAAGACCCAAATGAGCTGATGAGCAAACAGAAAAAGACAAATAAGAGAAAAGATATATGGGAAAAAAATCACAGGGATATAAATCACCTCTACCAGGAAGAATGTAACCCCTCCTTCTAAAGTGTAATCAATCTAGAAGTGTCCCACCATTCGCTGAGGTCAGCTCTGTCTCTTGTCACCCTCCCACCCTTGAACTGTAATGGCAAGTAAAATATCAGTCACTGAGCTTACTCTCGTTCTTTAACTTAGAAAATAACTTCTTGGACAGGAGTTTTATACTATGTGGTCTCCCTACTCATTGAATGTCACCCACACATTAAGTCAAGCTTTTTAAACAAGGATACTACTTAAGGTTTTCCAGTGCTTGTATTATTTCAGATATTTTAACAACTGTTTTTTATTTCAATTCAGAATGTATATTAACCTAAATGACTTAGCCGAGTATCCAAAATTCTATTAACCAACATTGTAATCACTTGCTAACTTTGATGCTCCTAAATCCTTAGACTGACCAGCGGTTTTACAAAAACGGGTTCTAGTTGGCAATGAACTCCAGAAGTTTAGCTCGAAGCAACTTTAACAGAGAAATAAACCCAGAATAAAAGTTATAATTGACTCTAGCTAAAGAGAAAATTATTACGCACAAAAATGTATCAGGAGAAGTAGAATGGGTCAGAAGAAGAGGAATTCTGTTTTCCCAATTAGCCAAGTAAAGTTTAAAGCAACAGAAATTATTTAAGAAAAGAATGGATGAAATGAGTGGAACCACAACCAGCAGTGCTCCAGGAAAACTTTTAGTACAGTTCTCAAGAGTCAGTCTCGGCAGTGCTTAGGGGACTGCTTATGGTTCCTAGAAAATGAAACCCATCAACTTCATGCAAGGCAGACACTTTAAACCCCTTAAAAACAAATGTTTCTTTTCATTTCTGAAGATTGATTTCCCAAAGTCAGTACCAAATCCCCATTAGAGTCTCTTCACGTAATTCTTGACCCTTATCTCAATGCAATTTCCTGGAAGAGGCAGGAGAGTAGTCACTGGAATTTGAAGATGCATGAAGGAGTGCTAACAAATGTAATGGTAGTTCAGCACTTTGGACAGTGGCTGCTCTGTATTGGTTTTGAGTTCCCTGGCTTGGGAGATTTGGTTCTTTTTCTGTGCAACCAGCTCCATGTTTACTTGTTTCCAATAAGTATAATGGTTCGCTAATATGATATTGTGTCAGATAAAGATTTCAAACAGAAGTTGACACTATGGCTCCTAGGCACCTTTTTTCCTGATCATAAACCTTTCTTTCAGTCTTCTATTCTAGCCCCTTTCCTTCCATTTCACCTATTTTTACTTACCCTCTTTAAAGAAAATCATCTACCTCGTAAGCTTTCATGCATCAGTAACCCTTACAAGAACCCAGATAACTAAAATAACACGGCACTCCAGCTATCAAGATGTTGTAGGGGAGGCAGAGGAATGGCAAAACCATAGAAATAGACCATGGATCCAGGGACCAAGTCTGAGCACAGGGCTAGCTACAAAGGGCACAGCAAGTTGAAGAAGCATCTTCACATCTCTATCTTTGAACTGTTGTTCCCAAATGTGTGCATCCAGCTGAGTATCTGGAAGACTCATCAAATCAAGTTGGACTCCTCTAGTAGTTTCTACTTTGACAGGACTGGGTAGATCCCAAGATTCGCTTGTGGTATGGGGAGATTCACTCAAATAGGACATAGGGAATTCTGCTAGTCTCAACCCACTGAGTCAGGTTTTCATAAAAAGGTCCAAGGATCCATACTTGTTGCTTGGGTTCTATATGGTACCTGGGATTACCCATGTCACTAGGAATCGCTTGATAGGATCTCCAGGGCTGCATCAATGATGCCTCAGGAATAATGTGATACCAGGGATGCATCTTAATTCCAGCCTTAAGAATTTTCTGCTATTGCTGCTTATGATCTATGGTCATATTCTAAGACCAACTGATATAGAGATTATTATTGTCACTTTAATCTCTAGATATGGGATAATTAAGAAACTGCAAGGCCAAAAGCAGGTTTGAGACAGCAGTTCAATGGTGGTGAAGGTGCAGTAACTTTGTTCATCAAAACAAAAACATTAATAAAGCTTATATATGTTACCTCAGATGTCTTGCCATATTATAAACACACTAATAAGAGGGCTCAGAGATGCTGAGCCATTTGACTAGAGTCACATGCTAATAATTTTAAAACTGAGGCACTAGTCTTACATCATCATCTTTTCTTTTCCTTATATCAAGGAGTTAAGAACACTTTAATCATGTTCACAGAAGAAAATAATGAGAGAATGATATTCAAGGGATGCTTCAATATCTCTTGGCCAAGAGATTTAATCTGTCATTATTAACCCATAAGATTAGTCAGAAATAGAGTAAAAGGAAGAAAAGATGAGAGTGATATGAATCTTTAAAATTTATTTTAAGGGAATACATTTTATCTGCACGTCAGTAGTTGTTGCAAAAAATTCTTTATCTTGGTAAGAACTCAATTTTATTCATCCATTTACTTATTGAATAATCATTTACTAGATATTGAATAAATGTCAGGTTTTATGTGGGGACCTTGGATTACAAGGATAAATAAGACATGGTCCTATCATCAAAGAAATCTTTGTCTAATGGGTGCACATTAAACATTATAGTATCATATGATAAATGTTAATACTTAAAGTAGATGCCAACTCATTGTAAATCTATATTTGACTGCAAAAATATTTACTTGTTATGTTTTCAAGTAAATTGAGCATTGAATCAGGTATGAATGAGTATCTGTAAGAAAAGTAGAAAAAATATACTAGGTACCAAATCCTAAAAACAATAGATTATAACTTCTACTTAAAAAATTGTAAGGGAAGGAAAAAGATTGCATAAAATTTGGGATATGTAAACTGAATCCTAAACCATGCATAGAAATGCTTCCAGGAGGCAAAGGGTTTGAAATGCCTCACAGGCATTACAGGGGAAGGTAACTGAATATTTTGCCTTGTAGATTTAAAAGAAGTTGAATTTTCAGAAGCTTGAAAAGCGAGACTTCTAACTAATGTGAGATTGGTCAATGGTAATTATAGAAACAAAACAAATAATAAATGATAACTGTACTTCTTAGAAAAATTAAATGAGCTTATATCTAACACCCACCCTTTCACAGCATAGATCCTCAGTGTTTCTTCCTTTTTTCTTTGCCAAACTTTATTAGGTTCTTTGTATGTAGATGATCTTCTGAGATAGCAAGAATATTTATATTGTGGGAATAATGATAAATTAATATAGCTTCTGCTTTTTACTGATGTCATTCTGACTCATATTCACCAATGACTCATATTTTAAATTATGTTCAAAGCATCTTTACTTAACAAAAATGTAGAGTAGAAAAGTTTTTTTCTTACATATTATAAAAAGTAAATACAACTTATTTTTAAATAAGCAGATTAAGTATGCATATCTTTCCAAAATGTCTTCAGTAGAATTTAATTAAGTCATGATAATAAAAAATTTATATTGCTAAAGGATAAAAAGCAAGTAATCTTTAAATTACATAAATTTTAAATACTTTTTGTTTTGAGTGACAAATGAACATGGTTTTTATTTTTTTTAATTTTTACTACTTTATTTATAAAACCATGATTTAGATAGTTGCTCATGATATATTCCATGTTCCAACACCAATCCCTCCATCATTGTCTCAGAATTCCCACTCACCCTTAAGCCTGTCTCCTTTACAGGCACTTAATAATTTGTTTTATATTGTATATTTACAATTATGTGGTAATTGAATTATTGGATAGAAAGAACTACAGCAAAAAAATATGTGAAAATTTATATCTCATGACAATTAGTAAGTCATATTCTAAAGGTTTCTTAAGTTGTCTGTAGCTACTTGATCATTCTGTTATTGGTTTTCTTTGTTAACCTTAGGAGGCCTCTATGCTATTTTGACACCTATTTTGCTGTGTTCCTACTGGGGTGTCAGTATTGAAAAATTTGAAGGTGATGCACAGCTGCATATGTGGCCATGTGGTTGAGAAATTTCACGTTCTGTGGCTGACATGTTGGGGTCTATGGCTATGACTATGGCTATGGCTTCCGGGGCTGTGGAAGTATGAAAAGATGGGGGAGAGCCTACTTGAACTCACTTGAACAAAGTTTGGAGATCTCATACCTGAAGTTTTGTTCAGTTAGGCATCTCTTCAGCTATCAATGGTTAAGTGATGAAGTTGAGTCATTTGATGTGCCAGCTATTGTGGATTGTGGGTACAATTGGTAAAGTTTTGGCAGGGCAGAGGCTTAGCCCACCTCCTCCTCCTCCAAAGACTGTTCTAATTTTTATCTGGAAATGTACACTGGAAAGCCAGTGTACCCATTGTTTATCATGACTAGGTTTCTATGGCTTATAAGATTAAATTGTGTTTATTGAGTTGGTCAATGAGCAGAATACATATTCTTTCTTTAAAAAAAAACCTCTCATTCACTGGAAATGCTGTCTAGTCCAGTCCTTATGGAAAAAATATGGAAATTACTCAAAAAACTGGAAATTGAGCTCCCATTTGATCCAGCTATACCACTCCTAGGAATATACCCTAGGAACTCAAAAACACAATGCAAAAATCTATTCATCACACCTATATTTATTGCAGCACTATTTACAATAGCCAGACTCTGGAAACAACCAAGATGCCCTTCAATAGATGAATGGCTAAAGAAACTGTGGTACATATACACAATGGAATATTATGCAGCTGTTAGGAGAGATGAAGTCATTAAATTTTCCTATACATGGATGTACATGTAATCTATTATGCTGAGTGAAATAAGTCAGAGGGAGAGAAAGTCACATAAAATAGTCTCACTCCTCTATGGGTTTTTAAAAAAAAAAAAAAAGACATTGAAATAATTCCCAGAGATGAGGGCCAGAAGGACTGGCTCAAGGCATGAAGCTAACCTCAAAGAGGGGTGAGTGCAGTTAGAGAAATAATTACGCTGAGCTCTCTCTCTCTCTCTCTCTCTCTCTCTCTCTCTCTCTCGCTCTCTCTCTCTCTGTTTTTGGGCTATACCCGACAGCGTTCAGGGGTTCCTCCTGGCTCTGCACTCAGATATTGCTTCTGGCAGGCTCAGGGGACCATATGGGATGCCGGGTGTCTAACTAACCCGGGTCTGTCCCCAGTAGGCTGCACACAAGGCAGACCTCCTATTGCTGCTATCTCTCTCTCTCTCTCTCTCTCTCAAAATTCTCTATTTTCACGAGAAACGGTGTAAAAAAAAATAATTACGCTGAGAACTATGATAACAATGTCAGTGAGGGATATAGAAAGCCTATCTTGAATACAGGTGGAGGTGGAAGAGGGAGGAGATGGGGGCATTGGTGATGGAAAGATTGCGCTGGTGAAGGGGGTGTGTGTTCCTTTTATGATTGAAACCCAACTACAATCATATTTTAAATCATGGTGTTTAAATAAAGATATTATTAAAAATAAAATAGAATAGAAGCCAAATTCAGTGGTGCTCAGGGATTTCTCCCCATTTGTTGGTCAGGGGACCATGAAGTACTAGGGATTGAACCTGTGCCTCCTGCCTGCAAAGCATAAACTCTACTCTGTTGAGCTCTGTCTGCCAACCACAGTGTGTGTGTGTTTCCTCCATCATACATACTTCTTTAATACATATGTTTGAATAAAAACAACATTTTGTTTGTATAAAAACAACATTTTGCAAGGGGAGAGTAAATGAACCTGAAAGTAGTCTATAGCTGAGTCCATGACAATATACTTCAAGAGGGGAGAAACCCTGTATCTCTTAGGCCAAGGGAATTCCTTTTTGAATGACCCCACTATTTACTGTGCCTGAGCAGGAGGGAAAAAAAAGGCAAAAAGCACAAAACATGCTTTATTTTGTTATTTTATATATATAGCATTTGTCGATTTCTCTGTTTTGGTGTGGTTATTGAAGTTTTTGTCTCCATTTTTATTTATTTATTTAATTTTATTTTTTTCTTCTTTTCTCTTCCTTTATGCGCTATGACATGTTTTTCAGCTCAAGACCATGGCTTTTATGCAGTGCTTATCTTTATTGTTGGAGTGCTCACTGGATATGTTATTTGACACTTCTTTTTCATACTGTTGTGGTGTTTCACATTCTTTTTCCCCTTCGTCTCTCAAACCGAGGATGAGAGCCTCTAGAAGGACTCTGCCCATTTTCAGCATATTTGATTTTTCTGTTTGTTTTTTTGCCCACACCCGGCAGTGCTCAGGGGCTACTTCTGGCTGTCTGCTCAGAAATAGCACCTAGCAGGCAGGGGGACCATATGGGACACCGGGATTTGAACCAACCACCTTAGGTCCTGGATGGGCTGCTTGCAAGGCAAACACCGCTGTGCTATCTCTCTGGGCCCAGCATATTTGATTTTTACCCCAGATTATTACTTTTCTTTTCTTCAAACAAAACCACATAACTTGAACTATCTAATCCCACCTCCCAATTTGAGGGGAAAATAAGTGAGGTACCAAGACCAAATAGGTGTAAGATCACTAAGTAGTTAGCTAGGCACAGAGGGGACCACTTATTCTAGCAGCCCCGGGGATGAGGGGGGAGGATATGAAAGGCAGGACGGGAACAGAGGTGGAAGGAGGGCAATTCAGTGATAGGAATTCCCCTGATTTTATATTAATATGTACCTAAAATATTATTGTCAATGATATGTAAGCTACAATGATTAAAATAATAATAAAAAATCTTAAAAAAAACAAACAAAATTTGTTTGATTTGGAGACCACACCAGCAGTACTTAGGATTCATTCCCAGTTTTGTGCTCAGGGATCATTCCTAACAGTACTCAGGGGACAATACAGGGTACCAGAAATTGGCAGTGTGCTAGAAAAGTGCTTTAATGTCCTACTTACTTGCTCTAGCTTCCTCCAAACATAATATTAATCATTCTTTTGAGTTATCATAGTTTACAATAGTAGTATAATATTTTATACTTGCAGGGATGCTATACCATGCTCAAGAATGGTGTCTAGATTCTTCCAAGGCTATCATTTCATTCATCAATATTTTCATTTAAAATTAAGTTTTAATTGAATAAATCTTAAATGATTAAGCGAAATAAGTCAGAGGGATAAACACAGAATAGTCTTACTTGTCATCATTATTTTAAGAAAAATAAACAGTATAGTAATAATACCCAGAAATAATAGAGATGAGAGCCGGAAGGACCAGCCCATGATATGAAGCTTACCACAAAGAGTGGTAAGTACAGTTAGAGAAATAACTATACTAACAACTATCATAACAATGATAGAGAGAAATACAATGCCTGTCTCAAAGATAGGCAGTGAATGGGGGAGGAGAGAAATGGGGAACATTGCTGGTAGGAATGTTGCACTGGTGAAGGGCGTGGGTGTGGACATTTATGGCTGAACCCCAATTACGAACAAGTTTGTAAGCATGGTGCTTAAATAAAGAAATTACTTTCAGAAAAAAGTAACGCACAGTACTATAAATCACAGAATCTCAAAAAAGCTTAACTAAACTAACAAATCATAAAAACAATATTGACCTAGGTGAGGCTGGAGAGATAGCACAGTGGTAGGGCATTTTCCTTGCATGTAGCAGACCCAGGAGGAACCCTATTTGACTCCTGAAACCCATATGGTCCCCCAGCCTGCCAAGGGTGATTTCTGAGTGCAGAGCCAGGAGTAAAACTTGAGCACCGCTGGGTGTGGCCCAATAACCAATCAATTGATAAAGTTTAAAAAATTTTTTAAAATGACCCAGCTGTGAATAACTGTGTCGATTCTATGTCTGGGATCCAGGGTTCACAATAGCTACAGGAAACAAATCCCATCCAAGACATCCTTAATACCGCTGGGCCACCAACAAGTGCCAGATCTAATATGATATCCTGACAACAAAGAAAATGGGAACAACTTGACCTAAGAGCAGGTTATCCTACCTCAATAGCTAACGATAAGACAAAATCAGAAGACTTGTCACCTTTCGGTCGGTCCAAAAGCCAAGATCGCGATTTATAGATGACTGGCTGCTAGAACCATGACTGGACTGAATATATCTTAAAACCAATAAAAAAAAGTCCTAGTCTAGGGTTTTAACTACAACCCGCACAACAACCAGGATCCCCAGTTCCAAAGGTCTGGCAGAGACAATTGCAACGGAATGGGGCTTCTGGAAACACAATGAAAGACGCTATCCTAGGTTCCATCCTAGGATCAGTGCAAAGACCAAGACCACCAACCACACAAGATGAATTAAAAATGACACTAAAGGAACAGAACTTCTAGAACCACAAAGAAAGACTTCATCATAAGTCCCACTCCTGGACCTGTGCAGATACTGAGATCTCTAGATACAGAGGTCTTATCTCATCACCCAGGACGGAGCAGAAGTTTTCCAAACACCACGAAAGCACCACCGGTAGAGTAAATGAACCTGAACAGAGTCTATAGTTAATCCCGTGACAATATACCCCAAGGGTGGAGAAACCCCATAGCGCTTAGGCCAAGTGAATTCCTTTTCGAATGACCCCAATATTTACTGTGCCAGTGCAGGAGGAAAAAGAAGGGCAAAAAGCACAAAACATTTTTATTTTATATATATTGTATTTTTTTTCTTCATTTATTATCATTACTATTTTTATTTTTATTTACCTATCTACTTTTTTGTTGATTTATTTGTTTTGGTGTGGTTATTGAAGTTGTCCCCATTTATATTTATATTGGGTTTTTTTTTCTTTTCTTTCTTCTTTTCTTTTTTTTCTTTAGGTGCTCTTCTATGTTTTTTAACTCAAGACCATGGCTTTTTTTGTGGTGCCTATCATTATCACTGGAGTGCTCACTGGATATGTGACACTTTTTGTACTGTTGGGGTGTTTCACCTTCTTTTTCTCCTTTGTCTCTCAAACCGACGATGAGAGCCTCTAGAAGGATTCCACCCATTTTCGACGTATTAGATTTTTACCCCAGCTTATTACTTTTCTCTTCTTCAAATGAAACCACATAACTTGAACTATGTAGTCCTTCCTCCCAGTTAGAGGGGGAAATAAGGGAGGCACCAAGACCAAGACTATTAAGTAGTAAGCTAGGTACAGAGGGGACCAATATTCTCGAAGCACTGGGGGTGAGGGAGAAGGATATGGGAGATAGGACGAACACGGAGGTGTAGGGAGGACAAATCGGTGATGGGAACCCCCCTGATTTTATGTAAATATGTACCTATAATATTATTGTCAACAATATGTAAGCCACTACGATCAAAATAAAAATTATATTAAAAAATAATTTGAAAACAAATGTATGATATCAACAATGTAACACATGGTCTTTAAATAAAGTCCTGTATGTATTTTAAAAAATGACTCAGCTGATATGTCTTAATATTATAGCAGACATAAAAAGAAAACCCTACTGCCATCTAAAATATCCAAGATCTACATCTTAAAAAGCTTTGAGCCATATTCTGAAATCCAGATTTTAGGCTACCCACAACAAACTCGGTGCCTAAGGTGCATTAAGTCACAAACATTAATAGAATACAAGCCCCACAAATGAATCTCCCATAAGGTCAGCTGCAACCCCCATGCACTCCTATATGATTCTCTAGGCCTAGAGCATTGCTCCGACATTGGAAATATTGCTAACCATTTTTAAAAAATATATTCATTTATGCTTCTGTTGCAGTTGACTTAAGTGAAGTGGGGGAGAACAGCAGTAGCCTCCATAGGGAAATATCTGCTTCTCCCTCTCTCTACCTCAGTCATCCAGGGAAGTGCCTGATCAAGCTTAGAACTGATGAAAGTCTGCTACAATCTGCTGCCTTACACAGACCTTAATTCTACTACAGGACAGTCAACAAATTGGCATCAAATCAAACTTATTCTACTCTGCATGGGGAAATGTTCCTCGACACCCAATTGCTCTAGGACCCATGAAACTCAAGCTGGAGCACAAAATTGGCATTTCCAGGAAAGTCAGTTCTAATTCTATTCATGTTTTCCAGGAATGTTGCCTTCCTTCATTGCAAAGAATTTCAGGAAAAAGTGAAATTCAACAACTTAGAAATTACTTGGTGGGGGGGGGAGGATGCGGAGAGATAGCATAGTGGTAGGCCATCTCATCTGCCTTGGGCGTAGCCAATCCAGGATAAATGGTGGTTTGAATCCTGGCATCCTATATACTCTCCTATGCCTATATATTCTCCTGTGCCTGCCAGGAGCTAGTTATTAGTGCAGAGCTAGAAGTAACCCCTGAGCGATGCCAGGTGTGATGCAGAAAGGGAAGAAAAAGAAAGAGAGAGGAAGGAAGGAAGGAAGGAAGGAAGGAAGGAAGGAAGGAAGGAAGGAAGGAAGGAAGGAAGGAAGGAAGGAAGGAAGGAAGGGAGGAAGGGAGGAAGGGAGGGAGGGAGGGAGGGAGCAAAGGAAGGAAGGAGGGAGGGAGAGAGGGAGGGAAGGAAGGAAGGAAGGAAGGAAGGACGGAAGGAAGGAAGGAAGGAAGGAAGGAAGGAAGGAAGGAAGGAAGGAAGGAAGGAAGGAAGGAGGGAAGGAAGGAAGGAGGGAAGGAAGGAAGCGAGGGAGGGAAGGAGAGAGGGAGAAGAGAGAAAGAAAGAAAGAAAGAAAGAAAGAAAGAAAGAAAGAAAGAAAGAAAGAAAGAAAGAAGAAAGAAAGAAGAGAAAGAAAAAAGAAAGAAAGAAGAAAGAAAGAAAGAAAGAAAGAAAGAAAGAAAGAAAAAGAAAGAAAGAAAGAAAGAAAGAAGAAAGAAAAAGAAAAAAGAAGAAAGAAAAAAGAAAGAAAGAGATAGAAAGAAAGAAAGAAAAGAAAGAAAGGAGGGAAGGGGGAGGGAGGGAGGGAGGGGGAGGGAGGGAGGGAGGGAGGGAGGGAGGGAGGGAGGAAGGGGGGGAGGAAGGAAGGAAGGAAGGAAGGAAGGAAGGAAGGAAGGAAGGAAGGAAGGAAGGAAGGAAGGAAGGAAGGAAGGAAGGAAGGAAGGAAGGAAGGAATTATGAGGAAGAAAATACAGAGGCACATTCAAGAAAGAGAGGAAGGTTTCTCCTAAGAGGGTAACAGAGTTCACAATTCAAGTGGAGATTTGAGCCAGTACTCTCCCCCTCCCAAACCCTACCCAGAATAAGGAAGTGCCCTGCCTCTCTTTGTTGAGTTGCTTCTTTAGTACTTTTCCCAAACTGCCTCCACATGAGAATGTCTATATAATAGGTGTTCGTTGCTAGGATATTGGTAAGAGGAAAAGCTTGGAATTTTTGGAGTCTTATATTCATGTTCTCATCACAACCTTTTGTTACTGCTGGAATATATGGGCTGGCACTGAAGCCAGCTTGAGTTTTATCAGAACTTAGTTTTTGAATCCACAAATTGGGTCTGGTCATAATACATTTTGGCTACCTTAGGGTTAGTGACAAAGTACCTTCTTTCAATAGTGTCATGGTTTTATTACTTCCCAAGAACCCATCGCCAGCTTTCCTGCCTTCACCCACCCCCACCCCAATCCACCTGCCTAATTTTTTTCTTAAGAAAAAAGTCTGTCATTTTCAATTCAAGGAGTTTTAGTGAGCTAAAATATGTAAATCCCATGTCACACCAACACACTTCATCCAAAACATATCAGCTTCATAGCCTAGGAAGCACCCACAGGCTGCTTCTGAGCTGATTCATGCTTCTAGATCTCAAAAGTTACCACTTTTTCCTGATGTTTATCACGAATGATTTATTTGACCTATTTTAGAACATTGCATAAATGGAATCAAACAGTTCATTCTAGTTTGTACATTTGGTATCTTTCCACAATATAATTTCTGAGTTATCCTTGGTATTTAATATATATATATATGTCATTCCTTCTTAATTGAGTAGATTCCTGTACACAAATAAGTCATAAATTGTATGTCCAGAATTATACAGTTTGACCTTTAGGCATTGCAGTCTTGAGTTATAAAAAAAGTCACTTTATTTCTATTTTATATTATACTATATTTACATTCTTATTCAATTATTTTGTGAATATGCATTTATACTATATTGAGTAAACATTTTAGAGTGGATTTGATGAGCAGAGAAAGGTTTAATTTCTTAAGAAATTACCAAAATTTACCATATAAACTTGAACTTGTTTGATGGACCTTGGAAACTTGGCCTCTGGCCAAAATAGAAAATGTCTTTTCTACTGTTTCTACTCAGGAATGAAACTGAGCAAAAGCTAGAAATCATCATAACTAGAAGACTGCCATTGGCCGATGAGAACAATGAAGCACAAGATTTTGCAAACTCTTTCCCACAATCCTATGTCCATGTGTGACATTTACATGGTCACAAGAAAGAAAAAACACTCGCTGAAAATTTCCAGAACTGTCATGTTCTAAAATCTTCACATTCTCAATGAACAAATAACCACTTCCATGCAGATGATGACATTCTGACACAGTGAAACTTCCGGAGCTCATAAAGCTGAATTGCAATCTATGTAGTTGCTCTAAGAAGTTGTTTAAATTAAAAAAAAATAGCCTAGTGTCTGAAACTAATTCCATTATGTTATCAGCTTTACATGTTAGACCTTAACCACTCTACACAGGTGACCCCCTTCCATTTGTCTCAGAAATAAATTTTATGATTGATGTCAGGATCGGGGAGAGAGGAAAGAAAAAAGAACAGCTGGAGCAATGACAATGATTTTTTTCCAAGGTATGCTACTTCGGTAACAGTGACAAAACTCTAGTACTTTATCTTAATTCCCCATATCCAGAAGGTGGACACAAATCCTGAGTTTTATTTCTTCAAAGTGCCCTCCTCAGCACTTCACCATTGCGCTGGAATAGAGTTATATTTTTTTACTACAGAGTGCAGACATAAGCCCCCTCCAAAAGTTTCAGCCCATCTGCCAGATTTGGGAAGAAGAGAGGCAATGCAGGAAGAATGGATGCCTATGTGCACAGAGAAAGTAAACAGAGAATATTCTGGAAGTGTTGAGAGGTCTAATGAGAGAAATTATCATGTCTATATGTACCCACACTTTCGGCATTACGGAATAGGGACAGAAATATGTTATTGAAATATGAATACAATATGTAATAGGTGGGGTCAGAGAGAGTATATAGGAATTAAGATTCATGCCTGGCATGTGGCTCACCTGGCTTTGATTTTCAGCGTCACAGATGGTCCCCAAACATCACTGGATTGAGTCCTAGAGGCTCCTGAGCACCAGGAGAGTGAGGGACGAATTGAGGGACAAGGAGGGGCGAGGAAATCCCAGGGTCGAAGCACTAGGTCTTTGTACTGAACCAGCCCCTGGCAAACTAAGAGTCACAGGAAGTGGGGCCAGAGTGGTGGTGCAGTGGTAGGGCATTTGCCTTGCATGTGTCTGATCTAGGACAGATTTAGGTTTGATCCTCCGGGGTCTCATATGGTCTCCCAAGCCAGAAGCGATTTCTGAGTGCATAGCCAGGAGTAACTGGCTTTTGGCGTGGCCCAAAAACCAAAAGAAAAAAGAATCACAGGAAGTTGCTCCAGTTTTCATCTGAGTACTGCTTGAGAGGCCCCAAGTACACAAATCAGATTTTATTATGGAGACCTATTAGATTTATTACAGATAAATAATAATAATTTTATAATAATCAGATTTATTATGGAGCCCATATGCTTTAACTGCTTCTCTTTGTGTTATAGTCACATTTTGCAACTGAGCGTTTTAACTTCTCTAGATGATAAATTTCTTAATGTTTAAAAAAAAATGTCAAAAACAACAGTTGAGGGGTGAACTTCAAGCTTTCAGTGCCAAATACTATGGATTGCCCCCAAAACTGAGCTAGATTTCTAACATGGACCCACTGCTCCACCTTCCACCAAAAAAAAAAAAAAGTCCAGTTTCACAAATCCATTTTCAAAAAAAGAGGAAAAGAGAAAAAAAATAACAGCTACCCTGGAGGGTCGAGGTATCCCCAATCGTGGTTGGCCTATTCCCCCTTTTAGAAAAAAGAAATCACTTAAAACACCCCAGTTGCAACTGAGGCTAGTAAGGATCCCATCCCTTTAGGGATCTAGTCTTGACTCCAGCAAGGGAGATGGGCCCTGGATGGCAGCCCCTCTGCTGTACAAGGCAAGGTGATAGAGAACCAGGGCCCAGTTCCAGCCTCTGTTAGAGCAAGGTGGGGGTTCCCAGCCTCCCTTCCTTTGCGGCCTGTGACATTTTCCTATCTCTGCTCATCTTTTTCAGGCGGTCCAGCCTCGGTCCACCCTCCTCCTGCTCGGTCCCAGCAGCCCGAGGGTGGAATGATGAATTCAGGAACACGGGATCAGCGGTGAGATTAGGCTGTCGGCCTCCGAAGCACTTTCCTGCCCGCCTGCAGATAAGCAGAGCGAGGTGCCGGGAACAGTGGGCGGCAGATGGTGTGTGAGATTGGGGTGAAGAGGAGCTAGAGGCCCAGACAGGATGGGGGCTTTGGGGGGGGGAGGAGGAGGAGGAGGAGAAAGTTGCCTCCTCTGTGCCTTTCTATGAGCCAGGAATGCATCCTCCTCTGAACCCAGGTCATGTCTCAGGGGTCAGCACCCCCAGGCCAGCCACTGTGTTTTTTTTTTTGTTTTGGTTTTTGGTTTTGTTTTTTCGGGTCACACCTGTTTGATGCTCAGGGGTTACTCTTGGTTATGCTCAGAAATTGCCCCTGGCTTGGGGGGAACCATATGGGACACCGGGAGATCGAACCGTGGTCCTTTCCTTGGCTAGCGCTTGCAAGGCAGACACCTTACCTCTAGCACCACCTCGCCGGCCCCAGCCAGCCACTGTTTATCTGTGAGCAAACCCTGGGAGAGTCCAGTTCCTGGGGTGCAGCCCAGAGTGATGGTAGATGAAACCAGGAGGCTGCCTCTTCAGTGGCATCCTGCAGACTCTTGTCTCCAGATGTGGGGGCTGGCCTGAGCCCCCATAGAGTGCTTCAGAGCAGTGAGGTGACCTTCGCCTGCCCTCCTTGGGCATCTATCTGTTATGAGTGCGTATGCTCCTGCCCATCCACAGGTACAACCTGGGAGCTCAACCAGTGGCTTTTCAACTTCCTCTAATAAAGAAATTCTTGAATTGAATCACCTTTAAGATGTATTTCACTTTGCAGTTACAAAGTTGTTCATGATTGTCAGTCACGCAATGTCCAACACCCTAGATCAGTTCATGTTTTCTGCCACCAATGTCTCCATTTATTCCCTCACTCTATCTACTCTCTCTCTCTCTTTCTTTCTTTCTCTCCTCTCTCTCCCACTTTTTTCCTTTAGACACTATGGTTTGCACTGTTGTTACTGAAGGGATGTCATGCATATCACTTCATCCCCTTTCAGCATCCAGTTCTTGTCCCGACTGATCATTTCCAATTATCATTGTCATGATGGTTCTTTTTCTGTCCTAACTACACTCCCGTACTTTGTGACAAGCTTTCTACACCACAGACTGGTCCTCCTAGCCCTCATCTCTATTGTCTCTGAATATTATTACCATACTATCTATTTTTTTTAATATCCCACAAATGAGTGCAATTATTCTATGTCAATTCCTCTCCTTCTGACTCATTTTGCTCGGCACAAGACTTTCCATATCTATCCATATCTAAGCACATTTCATGATTTCATTTTTCCTAACAGCTGAATAGTATTCTGGTGTGCCCATGCCAGCAGATAGACCTGACATCTGAGCTGGTGGTTAAAGAGTGCAATTGCACATATTTTTTTTTAGCAGAGAAAACCTAGGGGGAGGGAGCCAGTGCTTTGAGTGAGGCAGAGGCAGATCATGGCATCTTGTCCTCATCTCCATCAAACCACCTTCCCTTCTCAGGCACCGATCCCACTGGGTTTCTTGTTCTGGCTCAGAATTACTGAAATAAAAGAGCAGATTTTATTGTGGTCACCAATGTTACAACACCCATCCCTTCAAGAGTGTCCATTTCTCTCCATCAATGTCTTCACTTACCTCCTGTTCCACCAGTATTCCTCTATGGCAGGTTTCTTTACCTTCTTTATTTGTCTTCCCTTTAGGCACTTTGATGTACAACACAGTTGCAGAGAGGATATCATATACATCATTGTACCTCCTTTCAGCATTTTCTTCTCCCCCCCAGATTGAACACTTCCCTTCACCGGTGTGGCATCCATCCTTCTCTGATCTGTCTCCTTCTCAGGGCAAGCCTCTTATTGAAAACCAATTCTCATACTCTTCATTTCTACTGCTCTTGAATTTTCTATTCCCCAACTATGTTTCTTTATAGCCAACTTTTGAGGGAGATCATTCTTTCCCCTCCCTCTGACTAACTTACTCTCCAGATCCATCCAAATTGCATGACTTCATTTTTTTCCCTTATGTTTGAGTAGTACTACACTGTGTCTATGTACATATGTACATATATCGGTTTCTTTGCCCATTCACCTACTTTTGGGCAAGTGTGTTATTTCCAGATTCTGGCTATTGTGAATAATGCTACAATGAACACAGGAATGCAGAGTGCTTTTCTGTATCATCATGTTTTGGGGCCTCTGAAAGGCAAAGTTTAGTGTACTCTACTACAGGAACTGTAGAGAAAAGCAAGTTTGTACAGAATGTACTCAAATGAAAGAGAACTGCAAAAATTCAGACACATACACAAAACCAAAAAATTGAATATTAAGACTAAAGGAGATATACAAGTGTCCAACAAGAATAGTATCATCAGTAATCATTAGGGAAGTATAAATCCAAGGCACAATGAAATACCATTTATAATAAGCATCAAAAAAGAAAGGAGAGAAAAGGAGATTGAGATGAGAGGAGGGGGGGAAGGAAGAGAGGACAAGGTAGGGAAAGGGATCAGAGGAGATAGAAGGTGAGGTGAGGACAGGCATTCAGAAATTGAAAATCGTATGTGCTGCTGATAGAAATACACAATGGTGCTTCTGTTATTGAAAATAATAGTGACTTGAATATCATCAAAACTTCAAAATAGGATTTTCATATGAGGGGCCAGAGAAGGGGAGGGAAGCAGGGAAGACACTTGCATTGCATGTGTCTGACCTAGATTTAATCCTCAGTTTCCCCTTTGGTGTGCCTACTCCCCACAAAAGGAAAGCTCTTCATATGCTCCAACAATTTTATTTCTTCAATAATTAAAAATATAATGCCAGGAATAAGGTTGAACATAATAAGAGTATATAGTCCTGAGTTTGTTTTCTTGAATTCCATGATCCCAACTTCCCCAAGCACCACTGATATCTCCCTTTTGGACCCCAAGCATCATTGAACGAGCACTTCTCCAACAGCTCCAACCACTCAACCACTGAAATATCAGGCCCACTGAACAATAAGACCCCCCCCAAAACACTGAATCATCAAACTCACACTCTCAGGCAGAGCATTACCAGCAGGAAATGATCCTCTATCATCATCATCATAATCCTGTCTTACTGCTAGTATGGCCACTGTTTGTTTGTTTTAAATAAAATCTTAGATGCAAGAATGTATTTGTATACCCATATTTGTCGCAGCACTATTATAATAGCCAAACAAAGCAAATATGCAAGTGTCCATTGGCAGATGAATGAATACAAAAAAAATTGCCCCAAACATACAAAGGAATATTCTGAAGGCTTAGAGAAGAAATATATTTCCCTCCCCCACAGACCTTGAGAAGGTCAAGCTAAGGAAAATAAGGAGGATGCAGAAGACAAATATTCTGTGATTCCATCTATATGAAATACCTGGGATATTTCAATTCAGAGAGACGAAAAATGAAAAGGGGTCTTCCTGAGGTCAGGATAAAGGAGGAATGGAGAAATATTGCTTAAAAACTTCAGAGTTTCAGGGAACAGAGATAGAACAGTAGGTAAGGCTTGTATTGTACTGAGAGTTTCACACAAACACACACACGCACACACACACACACACACACACACACATACATGCAACCCATGTGGTACCCTAAGTCCTCCAGGAGTTATCCTAGAATGCAGTCAGGATGAAGCCCTGAGCACAAGCAAGTGTAGCCACAAAACCAAAAAATTATTCAGAATTTTAATTTTGTGAGATTAACAACAATGTTAGACATGGATGGCGTTATGATCACATAATGATAAAAGTGGACCTAGTGCTACTAAACAGCTAAAAAATAGTTAAAATGTGGGCTGAAGAGATAGTATGGGGTTAAGGTGTTGGTCTTGTTTTCCACTAACTCACTTCAACTTTCTCTAAGCACCTCCAGGTGTCACTTGTAAACATATTCAAGTGTGACCCAAATCCATTACCCCCCACCTTCAAGAAGAATAAAATAGTAAATTATATGTTGTGTGTCTTTCAACACAATTAGAACTTTGGATTGGGCAGTCAGAGAAGGAAAGTACCTGCTGCCTTTGAGTGGGCTCCAGTACTAGGGGATAGTTTCTGTAGTCTTCTGCCCTCAACAGAGAAATAGTATGAGCAGTTGCTTCAACCTCTCTCTTTATCCTCCTCCTCTTCGAACTCCATGTGTCTGAGGGCTCAATCTAAGCCTTCTGTTCAAGTCAGGTTCCATTGTAGCCCCTAATTGTCCTTCTGTGACAATGAATTCTAATTTTGTCTTTAATGTTCTCTCTCTTCCTACCTCAGCTAACCTACCACAGGGGTACCTGGGCATGAGCAGGTAGGTACAATGTCAACCTAAGAGAGCCAGTGTTGGGCTTTCCTTGGACAGTCCAGAGACTATCCTCAAATAATATTGATCATACCTTTCTCTGTTCCCTCAGCCTGTGCAGAATGCTAAAGATGGCCACTTGAGCTCTGCTGGCCTTATATAATTCTACTAACTCTATAATTAATTGAATAGCTAGCGACCCATTGATTGTCCTTGAGAGGTTTGGGGAAATCAAATATCTATTGATGGACCCAATTAAGTCTAATTTACTAATAGGTGCTTCAAAGAAAAAGGAATTTCTCATTAACCAAAAGAAACTTGCCTTTCAAATCATTTAAAGCAATATTTTTGTTTGTTTGTTTTCTTTTTCTTATTGAATCATGATTATGTTTCATGCATGCAATGTGCCAACACCAATCCTTTCACAAGTGTCCTCTACCCACCACCAAGATCTCCAGTTTTCCGCTGACTCCATCCCCCAGCTTGTCTATATAGCAAGCACTGTTTCCCTCCACCATTGTCGTAGCTCTCCCTTCCTAATTCATGTCCCCATCCCCTTACCATTATAGCAGTAGTTGTTAATGGGCCTCTCTGTGCTAGCAACAACTCACAAGTATAGAAAGACAGATAATCAATTATTTTTTTAAATGTCCACATTCCAAAAATGTTCCTCCATATGTATACACAATCTCTGTATGTTTTTTTAATAGCTGTCAAAAAGAATCAATGGAGATAGTCTCAAAACACAATCTCATGATCAATTAGCTAGACATTATCCAGAAATTATGACTCAAAATTTAAACAATCTGCTGAACTTGGATATTGGCATCTGTCGTGGCCCCGAACAATGCTCCATAATAAGAAATGGTTAGTGCTTTTGTGTTGAGGTGGGAGAGGCAGTTCAATGGGATGAGCACAAGCTTTGTATGCAGGAGGCCCAAGCTCCATTCCCTGGTACCATATGGTCTCATTGCCTAGGGTGACCTCCTTGTACAGAACCAGAAGTACTTCCTAAGTACTGCAAGTATGGACTGAAAACAAAAATAAAAACAAACCAAATACAACTTATGTGTTTAAGAGGTGAAAGAAAAGTCCCTTCCAACAGTCTCCTGTGGCACTCTGAGAAAAACATTCACTACTGAAACAGATAAATAAAAAAAAGCCTTTGGGAATCTCTTATAGTGAATGCACTAGACAGGATTTCAAACTTCTCCCTAAAATATCGTTTTACTCACAGTCCACATAATTATCATCCCTTGGGTTGGTTTCAGTTTGGATTCTTGAAACCATGGTCTTTGTAGTGACAAAATAATATTCCTCTGAAAACCCATCCTTCATCTCTTCCCCACAGCCCTGAACATCTTTCCAGATTGAAAGGTAGCAAAGTTTCCTCAAATCTCTGATGGCTCCATAAAAATCATTCTTCCTTATATGAATCATAAATGGGTTGAGATAATCTATCCCCTTTTGTGCCAGACTCGATGATTTACCAGAAACTATTTCCTTTTTCTCCTGATCACACTGTGAAAATACATTAACCACCCACCTCTGCAGTGATGAGTGTCAGCCAATGACAGTGGGAGGAAGTAATGCCCACCACTTCCTGCTCACTCTCTTTCTCTCTCTCTCTCTCTCTCTCACTCTTTCTCTTGCTTTTTGACCTGATTTTTTTTTGTCAGCAGCCCAGACAATCAGAGAGAACAAGAACATAAAGAAGATTTTAGAGCCTCTGTTATCATAGGCCATTGAATTCATGGAGCAAAGAAATACACACACAAGCACTTCTCTTCTCAAATCTACTTCTACTGTCCACCAGTGTATGTATACTTGTGCACACACCAAAGAGCATACCTAGTAGTGTTTCATGGTTACTTCCTGAACATTGCTTTGAATTTGTTCTTGGCTATGCTCAGAGGACCCTGTGTGCGAGGGATCAAACACCAACCTCCCATATGCAAAGCATAAACTGCCTATCAAGCTGTTTTTCCAACCCTCCATCAACTGGGTTTACATCAATAAAATCTAAAATATATATTGCCACTGAAGCTTGGGAGTCTATTTATCATATTTACAGTTTCTCCAACAGCAACAAAGTTCAAGTTCTGAGACCCCCTGCAAAGTCTCCCTTCAAAGATTTCTGGAACAGGTAGTCTTGGCACTGACTTTTTTGTGGTTGAGGGTTGTATCCTTTGGTAAGGTTTTTAGAGGTAGACTATTTTAACCATATCTGGCCAAGACCACATTCTCTTTTTTCTTTAACTTCTTCTCTGTTTTATTTCTCTGTCTTCAAGCTCATTGTAGAGATGTTCTGAGAACGTAGCTAAAATTTTTTTATTTTGGGGTTGAGAAAATCTATTCACTAGTTCAAAGTCATCCAAACATGCCACTGACCTTGATGCAAATCACCAGCACCACAGGTGGTCCTTTAGGTCCAGGGCGTCACACCTGCACACAGAGTTAAGAATAGCCCCCTGGGCACCTTAGTGTGTGGGGCAAAAAGCCCAAGTCACCACCTGATAAATGTAAGTCATTACAAGAATTCTCCAACTGCCTTTCGTGCAAACTCATCAAACACTCTAACGTAGGGGATAAGGACCAGAGGTTCTGACTCAGTAAAACAAGTTTTGGGGTAATCCAATACCAAAGGGGTGGTTAGCTCCTTCACACTGGAGAGATGGAAAATGGAAAACAGATTTGAAATGTATTCTTCTCTGTGGGAATTCTTTATAATCCTTAGATATGTAAACATGTTAGCAGACAATTTTGTTCCCATCAACACCTAGTCAAAACAGAGAATGTCTTTTGTCACTCTATACAATTATAACTGTGCCATACATTTTCTTCTTTTTTAATAAAGGAATCACTCAAAATGGAACTTGCTAGAATCCTTGTGCTTGCTGAGCACACACTGTAAAAAATACTTCAAAAGTATATCAACTGCCTTGTCTGCATTCTTTTATTCGTCCTAATAGTCAATAATTGAGAATTAAGTTTGATCAATCCTGCCAGACAAAAGATCTAATTGTGTTTTCATTCTCATTAGAGCAAATAATGTTACAAAATGATTGTTATAAAATGATCAAAAATTATTCACCGAAAAGGATGTAAGAAAATGAACATTTTAAAATATAGTTTAGGTTCTAGAGAGATAAAATAGTAAGTAGGACATTTGCCTTGCCTATGGCTGACCCAGCTTCGATCCCCAGCACCTCCTGTGGTCCTTAAAGTACCTCCAGGAGGAATTCCTATGAGCAGAGCCAGAAGTAAGTCCTGAGCACCACCAGGTATAGCCCCCAAACAACATCAACAACAACAACAACAACAACAAGAATATGTGCCAGACACTTGGGCTTTGCAATATATGTTAGTTTTGTTTTTTTAGTGTACGTTCTTTAAATGTAATTTATAAAAGATTTTCACTTATATCATTCAAAAAGTTCTTTTCATTCTAAATATTCATAGTTGTAGTGTATGGATTTTTACGACTATTTTCTTTCTTTCATTTCACTAAAAATTTGATTTTAAATTTACTAAACTATGATTTAGTAGTTTAGTAAATAGAGCTGTGTAAATAGTAAATAGAGAATGTACAAGAGTGTACAAACTTTAGCCTCCACTGCATTGATGTTCACCTCTGAAATAGCAGCCAGCACCTCAAGTTTACTATGGGTCTTCAGGGAACTGTTCTAAATCTCAGAACTCGGGGCATTTGCAAGGATCAAATTGTCTCATCAGGCCATTTTCCAAACCAGTCTCCTTCCTCAAGGAAGAAGATGCAGCTTCTTTGAAGTTGGACAGGAAGATGCTCTGAAGGCTCTTCCTCACCTGGACGCAGGATGGTCGCTCCTTTCCAACAGCATTCCTGGACTCGGCATGAACACCTGCGTCCTAGTTCCCACTGAGACACGATGCCGGATGTTTCTCCTGGGAACCAATTGTCACATTCAATAAAACTCCCCATCAGACCTACCTAAGCTGGCCAGACCAGGCCAGTCAAAACTTGAACCACTGCCAATTCATCCTTCAGACAAGCTCCAGCATGCCTGAAAGCAGCTCCCCAGCTCAAGCACATGGCTTTCTGTTGTTTCCAGCTGAAAATGTGCTTCTAGGTCAGGAAATCTCATTCCATCCTGTCTACAAGCAGAATTCCTCCCCCTGTGAGAGATAAAGGAATTGGAGCTTGGAGTATATCAGTGACCTTTCCAGGGTCAATAATGTATAAAATACAGACTAAGCACTGAAATCCAATCCTTCTGTTTCCCAGACTCTGCATTTGCCATTCAGCCCCTTCAGTATATCAAGAGATAAAAAGCACTGCCTACAGAAAGGTTGGATAAGATGAAGATAAAAAAAAAAAAAAACATTTGCACAGATGCTAAGAATATTCAGGAAACTCAGGACCTTCTTCTTTTTTTTTTTTTTAAGAGATCCAACATAATGGGATTGGAACCTTCTTTCAAGAATAAGTGTGAAAATGGCTGTTCCTTTCCCGACTTCTCAATTAATTTTTGAACTGAGGAGAATCAGATAGGCAAGCCTTTAATTTTTTTTCTATTAGGCATAATCATCAATACTATGTAACCACTGTCTTTTTGTTTGTGATTATTTTGTTACACAAAAATACCAACACAAGGGCCCGGGGAGATAGCACAGCAGCATTTGTCTTGCAAGCAGCCGATCCAGGACTAAAGGTGGTTGGTTCGAATCCCGGTGTCCCATAGGGTCCCCCATGCCTGCCAGGAGCTATTTCTGAGCACACAGCCAGGAGTAACCCCTGAGCACCGTCGGGTGTGACCCAAAAACCAAAAAAAAAAAAATACCAACACAAGTGGGGCCAGAGATAGTACATTAGGAAGGGAGTTGCATTGCATTTGGCTGATTCAAGTTCAACCCCCTATACCGTATATAGTCTTCTGAGCCCAATAGGAGTGATTTGTAAGCATAAATCTGGGAGTAAGCCCCTAAGTACCACCATTGAGTGTGTGGCCAAAAGTAAAGAAAACAAACAAAATATTAGCAACATAAAGGCAGGGGTGGGGTGGGTTAAAAACAGGTGTCGTCAGTGATGGTGACAAGAAGGATGCACTGGTGAATGATGAAAGATGCTGTACATTGTATGACTTAAACCTAACAATGAACAATTTTGTTACCGCCATGTTTAAATAAAGCAATTCAAAACAAAGCAAAACAAATTGGCAACATAAACCCAACTGTTATGATGCTAATGCTTTCACTGACAGAGAAAAGAACGGTGCTTCAAATTATTGTCTGAAGGTATCAAAGGGGTATATGGGAGCAGGAGACAAGGATCTGCTTTTAAACTGAGACTGAACAACTTTATAACATGTTGGACTCTCCAACAAGAGAGTCTCCAGCAAGAGATTATTTCTAGCAAGAGATAATGAGGTGACTATCTGAAGCATTGCTTTGGCTGTAATTGAATCTTTGAGAAAAGTGATTTCCAACCCTACTTCCCTATTCCAGGGGTGTGTTGACTCTATCAGCTGGCAAGGGTCAACTTTCGTTTCCCCAGAATATTCAGGACTAAGGTTGTTTCTTCAGATGAGGACCAGGAAGCAATGTTTCAGAGGCTGATTACCTGAGTGAGTTTATTCCCCTCTGACAATGTTTATATACAACCAAAAGAGGAACTGAAATATCTCTGAGAGGTAACAGGAGATAGAATGATGAGTAGGTGAGGTTCTGGGGGAGAAGCTAAGCATGAATAATGAGGCTTAGGAGTGTTCCTGAAGCAAGAGTGTTGATAGGTATTATTTCCCTTAACTATAGTTTTCTGTGAGAGAGGAGAGATGCCCAAGGTCAAATTTAATTAGGAATCACTAATCATGGGGAGATGGCACCCTTCTTTGTGCTGTCCTTTCCCATCTCTAATGCAGTGGTGACTCCAAATCTTTCAGCCCCCCCCAAAGAATCCCAGGAACAATTGCTCTATGGATTCCCCATATTTGGGGAGTCTACTGGGGTTCTGTCTGCCAAGTGGTTCAGGAACAACATCACAGAGGGCATTTGACAATGGTTCCACTAGAAGTAGCCTGCCTCTTAAGAAGACTATATTTTGTGACAAGAAAACCGGACCCAGAGAGACAGATAAGAGGTAAGGCACGAGCAAATGCATCTTGCTATCCAAGATATTGCAAATGCTCATTTGCAAAGCAGATGTGGTCCATCGTTCACAGACAGCTTGAGAGCTTAGTGTGGGTTATATGTGGAAGAGGGGGAAAAAAAGAAAAGAAGAAAAATGTCTTAAGGAAAAAACCCAAAGAGAAGAACATCAGCAAAGTCAAGGTAATAAATGATGATTCAGATAATAATAGCTCAGAGTTATGCAAAAGACAGATAATATTGAAAACAGGAAAATCTATCATCAATTGCAAAATGACTCTTGCAATGTCTTTTTCTTTCTTTCTTTCTCTTTCTTTCTTTCTTTCTTTCTTTTTCTTTCTTTCTTTCTTTCTTTCTTTCTTTCTTTCTTTCTTTCTTTCTTTCTTTCTTTCTTTCTTTCTTTCTTTCTTTCTTTCTTTCTTTCTTTCTTTCTTTCTTTCTTTCTTTCTTTCTTTCTTTCTTTCTTTCTTTCTTTCTTTCTTTCTTTCTTTCTTTTGGTTTTTGGGCCACACCCGGTGGTGCGCAGGGGTTACTCCTGGCTGTCTGCTCAGAAATAGCTCCTGGCAGGCACGGGGGACCATATGGGACACCGGGATTCAAACCAACCACCTTTGGTCCTGGATCGGCTGCTTGCAAGGCAAATGCCGCTGTGCTATCTCTCCGGGCCCTTGCAATGTGTTTTAATTTTAATCACTCTATCCCTGCTCTCTCTTCTAAAATCTCCAGTAACATTTTCCATACCCTTTTTCAGCATCATTGAAGGGAGAAGAGCTGGAGTAAGGACTACAGAAAAGAGTGAGTATACAGAAGAAGAGGATAGTTTCAAAAGTCAAGAACAGTACAACCTTTAAGGTCATAGAGAATAAAACTTCCTGGAAAATTCAAGGAGTGCCAGAGTGTCCTTCTAACAACATGGGAGAGAGAGTGGGGGCCTCTTATACATATATAAAATGACCATTGCCTTTTGCAGAAATTGGAGCATAATTTGAAACAGCTCATTAATTAGATTGATACTAATCTTCGGATCTGAGCATGAGGCAAAAAAAATATCTTTTAGGGATAGAAGGCAAGAGATCTAAAAGATTAAAAGCAAGGAAGGATTAACTTGGAGGGGCCCAGCTCCCTGCTCACAGCACTTCTCAGAATACCATCTGTTATAGGCTGAATTTTAGCCAGCCACCACCCTACTAAATTGATATGTTGAAGTCCCCCAGACTTACATTTTCCCCCACAGCTGTTCTGGGGAGCTGTGATGGGGAACAACTTCAATTATAATTGACAATCCAAAAAGAGTGTAGAACTAAATAATACTGGTCAGTGGAAGAAATGATAAAATATAAAGCAATGTTCTTTTTGTGCATTTTGGGCTACACCGAGTGATAATAGCCAGAGGTTATTACTAGTTTGGTGTTCAGAGGTCACTCCCAACAGAACTTGGGGGACCATATGCATTGCGAGGGATTGAACTCCAGTTTCATGAAGGCCAAGTATGTATTCCATACTGATGAGCTATCTCTCAAGCCCCAATGTGATATTCTGAGCTCACAAAATCTATGTCTCAGGCCAACATCTCTAATACTTTAATGGATTTAGGAAACTTCAAATACTGTAGAAAAAAGTAGGACAATATTGTTATAACAGTATTTTATTAGAAGTGGTTATTTCTAATGTATAATACTATTATTTCATATGTATATTGCTCAAATTCCTCCTCAAAACATATGAAGAACACCTTTAAAAAATAGAAAACAAGACAAAAAGGCACAGAATTATAATTGAACCATAAATATACACAATTATCTTTACCACTAAATGCACAGAAACCAGGTGTTTTATACATGCAGGTATCAGAAATATATAAAAATGCTATTGGGCATTTTATTGCCTGCTATTGTTCAATTTAAGGCAATACACATGAAATAAATGAGTTATTGTATGTTATCACAAGTTTTGTGTAAAGATGAGGAAACTGATACTGAGAGAGGTGAAGTGATTTGCCTGGAGTCAAATCTTGCAGTGGTTAGCTAGAGCAATAGCCTCTCAGCTGGCAGTTTGTTTTGAAGATAAGAAAGAGAAAGAGAAATGTCTATATTGCTATGCAGAATGTCACAAGCACGACCTCATTGCACCCAACTCTCACTAGTCACCCTGTCTGTGCTTTAACAGATGACAACATTCAGTTTTACTTTGATCTTATCTACTTGTTACTTATGTTCATAGCCTAATATTTATAACAGTGTTCTTACTATGAAATAAATATCTTAACTATTATATATTAGTATGACTAGCATGATATAAAAATCCTTTCACTTTTATTTTTTTGTTTTGTTTTTGGGCCACACCCAGTGACACTCAGGGAGTACTCTTGACTATGCACTCAGAAATTGATCCTGGATCGGGGAACCATATGGGACACCACGTGCAAGGCAAATGCCCTCCCACTGTGCCACTGCTCTGGCCCCCAAACCTTTCACTTTTAAGAAAATGCAGTTTGGTTTAGTTTGATTTTTGGTCCACACCCAAAATCATCACTGATTTGGACAGTGCTCAGAAAATCATTTGGGATGTCAGCTATCGAACCCAGGTTTGCCATATGCAAGGCAAATGCCCTACCAGCTGTGCTATATCACTCTGGCCCCAGAAAAATGCAGTTTTATTCATTGTTTTTATTTTGAGAAATATCTTCCTTCAAAGGAAATCCAAAGACTGTGGTGTGGCCAGGAACACTTCCATGATTGTGGCCCAGAAAATGCAGTTTTATTCATGGTCTTTCCTTTTTTGTTCTTGTTTTGTTTTTGGATCACACCTGGCAGAGCTCAGGGTGGGTTACTCCTGACTCTGCACTCAGAAGTCGATCCTGGCAGGCTAGGAGGATCATATGGGATGCCAGGAATCGAACCTGGGTCTGTCCAGGGTTGGCTGCGTGCAAGGCAAATGTCCTACCATTGTGCTATCGCTCTGGCTCCTCATTGTCTTTCTTTTATTATTTTTCTTTAAGTTTAATTAATTACTATGGTTTATAAAGTTGTTCACAATAGAGTTGTTTCTTGCATTTAATATTTCAACACCAACGCCACTGCCCTTACCCTCCACTGATGTCCCTGGATTCCCTCTCACCCCCAACTTTCTTTCTTGGAAGTCATAAAACAAATTTTAATATGAAATCTCACAAAATTTCTATCAAATCTTTCTTCCATCAAAACTTAATGGAATGAAAGTCACCATCAGAAAGTAAGTTAATAAAAGTCCATTTATGATGATTGATTGCTATGTTTTTATTTAATTTTATTTATTTATTTTTATTGTGGGCAAAGTGAATTACAAATCTTTCCCAGTAATATTCAAGGCACATAGTAGTAATGAATGAGGGCATTCCCACCACCAGTGTTGTCCTCCCTCCACTCCTGTTCCCAGGATGCATCCCTCTTCCCCCTCCTCTATCCCCATAATGCTAGTGCAACTGTTCCCCCCATGTACAGCTTGATGTAGATTGGGTGTCATTTCTGTTGTCGTTGACTTTGGATTTTGTGTTCAAGTCTGATCTTTTTTTTTTTTTTATTTCCATCAAATGGTCATACTACTGTCTGATCTTGGTACCATCCATTTTTCTCCCTCCAATTATGATGCTGATCATGGTGATTCCAGGAATGTGGCTCTATTAGAGATATAAGAAGGAATATGGGAGGAGTCTTTCTTTTTGAAAAAAATATTTTTCCCTCAAAAGAAACCTAGAGATTGTGCTGTGACCAGGGAAACTTTCATGATCGTGGGATCCTGAGAAAGAAGTTATTAACCTCATAGTTCCTCTAGCCATCCACAGGCTCCTTAATGCTCTCTTAGTAGTTCACAGAATAACACAAATGTTCTCATTTAGTCCACAAGTCCCCAGTAGAAGATATTTAATTGTTTTCTTTTGTCTTGGCTTTGCTATTTGACATATCACCCTGGTAAACAAATCTATATCAACAAGTTGGTATAATCACTGAAGAGTAGATGAATCAAAGGGCAGAAAAACTTCAATCTTTGTTGTATGTTAGCAAATACCTTAGAAGAAATACCAGTTAAAACAAACACCATCTCTATGAGTATCATTGGTTTTCTTTGCCTGATTTTGTTGGGGGTGGGTTCCCAAGCACTGTTAAGGGAGCCTAGAGGCCACTCCCAGAGATACTTAGCCAATTGGTTGAATGGTTTAAATGCAAGAATTCAAGCATATTGTTGGACTTGTTCTTACGGCCCCCATATGCGCCAATAACGCCACGTGGCATTGCTCCTTTCTTGCATAGACACATTAAAATAGGAAAATACTATACATGCAAATAAGATCCTATCTAATAGAGATTGGAACACACAAATCTTGTAGTGCAAAGGGACCTTACACCCTGAACATTGACATAACGACCTGGCACAGGCCTCAGAAGAAAGGGCATTTTCCATTCACCCCTGAACCAGGGAAGCCATCCACGAAACATCCAGGTTTGTCTATAACAGGGGTCTTCAAACTTTTTAAAGTGGGGGCCGGATTACGGTCCCTTAGAGAGCTGGAGGGCCGGACTATATGAGCTACTAATTCCTACTCACACTGCACATATCTTATATAAATAAAATGAAAACCATTTATAAATAAACAGGTCACACACCAGTATTTCAATGGGAACTGTGGGCCTGCTTTTGGCTAAAGAGATGGTCAATGTCCGGTTCATATTTGTCACTGCCAGCTGTAACTAGTGATGCAAGTGGGCAGCAGTTAATCTTGATCTGGTTGGAGATTTCAGATGTTTCATTTTTGAAAAAGTCTGTTCATAGGCATAAGTGCTACCAAAGATGGTTACCATTTTGAGTGCATGGTCCCTGATATTTGGATATACACTGAGTGTATATGCTGGCAGGTATCTTGGCAACCAAACAGTGCTCACTGCTGGCGGGCCGGATCAGACTCCTCTGCAGGCCGCATGTGGCCCACGGGCCGTAGTTTAAAGACCCACGGTCTATAACATCACCTGGAAGCAATCCTCTACCATGGAAGACCCTACCACCGCTCAGACATCGACCTGCTCAAAAGAGACTTCCCTTAACACTGAGAAGACTTAACAACAACAAGGACCTGCTTACAGGACAGGGCTCCCTGCATTGCCCTTTAATGGTGAGGTGAAACGAGAAGACGCTCCACATCCTGACTTCAATGTAGGATATGCAGATTCCAGGATCTTTAATACAGAAACATGATACCAACAACAGAGACTGTGTGAAAAGTGTGTTGGTACTACAGACAATATCTTGGATTGGACGATCTAGCTTGCCTGGAGCTTAAAGTTGGTCTTATGCCAGGAAACTTCAGGGGTAGGATCTCTTTGTATTTAGGTCAAGGTTATTCCTTTCCATGCCTCTCATATTTTGGTGGTCCTATGCAAACAACAATTGCCACTCTAACACCGTTTTTACTGTGCTCCTTTGACTCTAATCCTTAAAAATAAACCACTTAAAATTTGAGGTTAACTTAAGCTAATATGCATGTACATGGAAATGTAAAAAATACTATGCCTCTAATGTTTAAGGAGCTACGTAAGTTTTATTGCTTTAGATTGCCTTGTGTGCTGTTAAGAAATATTATAATGTGTTACTGGGGCCAGGCGGTGGCGCTAAAGGTAAGGTGCCTGCCTTGCCTGCGCTATCCTTGGACGGACCACGGTTCGATCCCCCGGTGTCCCATATGGTCCCCCAAGCCAGGAGCAACTTCTGAGCGCATAGCCAGGAGTAACCCCTGAGCGTCACAGGGTGTGGCCCAAAAACCAAAAAAAAAAAATTATAATGTGTTACAATCTGGGGACTTGAAGGACAAAGTAATTGTACATGTTCTTTGGCTGAAAGTTCAAAGTTAAGATATCAGCAAGGGGACTTCTTCTGAGAATTATGTTATGGGTGATTGTCCTTCCACTGTAACTTTACCTTGTCCTCTTTCTTTGCATCTTTGTTCTCATAATTAAAAATAAAAGAAATTAAAAAAAGAATTCAAGAATGTAGGAATGCTCAGAGTTTGCAGTTTCAGGGGCCACCAGACCACCCTGGCAGTGTTTGAGGATTTTATGATGTTGGGGTAAAAACTGAGGATCCCCTTGACCAGTGCATTAACTTCCCAGTTCCTAAGTAAATAATGTAAATCTAGATTGATAGTAGAGGAGTTAAGGCACTTTCCCTGCATGTAAATGACCCTGCTTCAGTTCAAGAGCAGCCCCTGAGTACTGCCCAATGTGACTCAAACCTACCTTCAAAAGAAAAAATGTAATTGGGGAAAATTCACTTTTTACATTTTTTGTCTGTGCACTATTATCCGGTTAAACACTTTCCCAGGTTTATGAGTACATTTGTATTTTCTCATGAGATTTTTCCATCTACTTCTTTTACCCAGTTTCTGCTGAATCTCAGAATCGTGTGTGTGTGTGTGTGTGTGTGTGTGTGTGTGTGTTTCTCCTCCCTTTTTTTCACTCTACCTTGCTGTTCTCTTTGTTACAAGGACAAAGTGTGATATGTGGTTAGACCTGGTGCATTGATGCTTCATTCTGGTGGTTGCTGGGGGTGGGGATTGGGGGCTTTGCGCTCCAGATTTCAATGTCCGTGCCCAGCCAGACCCTTGCTGAGGGTCATAGACCTCCAGTTGCTATCCTTGCACTATGCTTACTTGGAGTTATGTGGGGCTCAGAAATTCTGGTTGCAGTGCTCACACAGTGCTGCCAATGGGTGAGTGTATTCCAACCTATTTAATGGGGTGCTCACACACATCCTGCACTCAGTATAGACAACAGAGCTGCCGGAATCATGCTTGGAGCATGAGGCAACATGAAGGACCAAACTCACAATGTTATAACACCTTGCAAGGTAGAAGCTTTAAGCTGTCACACAACCCTTAAGCCCCCATGCATGTTTTTCCAATATTTAGAATATTTCCTTTTATCCACTCTATTTACATTTTGCCCTCCTTTACCTAATATTTTTCGTTTTTATTAAGGAGTTTTTTGAAAGACCAATTTTTTTTCTAAAGAGGAACAAATGCTTTTTTAATCCCAATGCCACTCTCGGCCCAGATTCTCATATTAACATGAAATCACAATTTGAGAACAAGAATCTTCTTCTGATCTTTTAGGAATTCACTTTTTCCTTCCAAGCCCATCCTGGGACAGCCCCAGGTTCCTAAATCTAAAATTTGGTTTGAATCATTTTAAATGTAATTGCTGACAGACATGAGCATGCACTTGAAAACCAATAATCAATATCTTTTTAGGCCCTGTCCAGATCAGCAAACAGTAAGGTATTAATTGCTTAATTGCCTCTAGCTACCTCTATAAGGACTCTATCCCAGGCTGGTCTTTACCCAAAGTTCAGCAGATTTCTCACAAACTGTCTTGCTTTTTTTTGAGTCAGGCTAACTGTTGGTTCCAAAGGAACAATCGGTTCCCTTTATCTCAGATCTCCTTCTGACTTCAAAACTTTCACTTCTGGATCTTCTTTCAAGCATTGCAGATGTCCTGATCTGCTCTCAACAGTTGTTTTCCTCGGCAAACATTTTTGGTTCCAAATCTCCTGGATTGTTAAACAATTACACTCCTGAGTTTATGATTCACCATCATCCTTCCTGCAACTTCTGTTCTGCCAAAAAAAAAAACAGAGGTAAAATCTCTTCCCAAGGGTCACCTTGAATTAGGGTTAGGTGGAAGTGAATGTGACAGCCAGAGAGCTGGACTCCAAAGGAGACATGAGACCCTGGAGTCATCT
The DNA here is from genome assembly GCF_024139225.1 of Suncus etruscus. Taxonomy (NCBI): domain Eukaryota; kingdom Metazoa; phylum Chordata; class Mammalia; order Eulipotyphla; family Soricidae; genus Suncus; species Suncus etruscus. Next base: position 49,813,650 of record NC_064865.1, read on the forward strand.
CAACAGGGGGCCTGAGAGTGTCAGGCAAGGCTAGAAAGTTCTTCAAGGACAAGAAGTGAAGTCTTTCCAGGGGTGTTCAAAATGAATGCCCCCTTCTCTCTAGTCTATGAACTCTACCTCTCTGTAGACGATGTCTGAAGGGGTCAGAACCTCTGCTTTCATCACCAAGGACACAAACTTGGTCCAGGTCCAAAAAGAAGCTGTACCTGGGGTGTGATTGGCCAAGTTCATAGCCCTATCTGTTCTCTCTAGCCCCTCATCACTTGGTATGTGGGGGCAGTAGGAGGAAATTAGGAGGGGTGACTAATAGATTTGAATCATGTAACCTTCTGAAAATGCTAATGAGCAAGAGAAATACCCCAGGAAGCATCAAAAACGCTGACATGATTAGGGATGTATTTGAACCTGGGTAGAGCAATATGGCATATTTATCAGGCGATTTTTCCATGCATGCTGGGTCTCCTTGATGAGGCAATAAGCTCTCAAGTTCCTGGATATCAAATCTTGAGTTTAATGGCATGGTTGCTGGTATATTTTTTGTGTGTGCTAGCCTCTAGCTGTACATGATTTCCAAGTAGATACACAGGGCTATTTTCTTCAGAGGTTGTTTCTGTAGGAAGTTGTGGGTGGACAAGACATTGTATTGACACTTCTCTTTGTTTTATCTTTTTGTTTCTTCCCTGTCTCTGTTGCTTCCTTGCTCAAACATTTCTCACTATTTCACAGAAGCACAGATTTGGTGAATTGAGATTTGAGAGGGAAACCAGATGCTTCAACTGCCTCATCCTCATCATTAAAAATCTAAAGCCTGATGAGTTATCAAGGGAAATAATTTCTCAGAGTGTAGGTCTAAAAAGTGGCAATTCCCCACTATTTACAACACCCTTACCACTGTTATGTGGAAGTGGAGAGAGAGGGGTAAACTAGTCCATTTAAATTCTTTGAATATAACTATTCATTTAATTAAAAATCATGTTTAATCTTGCCTGCATGAGGCAGAGACAGGCAGATGATAAAAATGGCAAGGAAAAATGGGAAAGAGATAGAGACAAAAGACATGACATAGGAAAAGGAACTTTCTCCTTGATCTTTCAGCTATGCTTGGCCCAGTGGCAGGAAAGCAGCAGTTTTCACCCATCTGCAAGTGACCTGAGAACTAGGGAGAACCAAAGGAATAAAGAGTGTCAAAGTCATAGAGTTTGGATTTTGAGAAGCAGACCATGAGCTCCAGCAGTAGACCTCAGACCAGGAGGATGCTGGAGGACAATGGACCTGTAGCCACTGAAGAGTAGAATCAACAAGAGGCCATCGTGGACCAAGAATATCATATATGGGAGCCAGAGTGAGGCATAGATCTAGACTAGTGAGAGATTTGAACTACCTTCTTGATGCTATTAAATAATTGACTCTAGCCCCATAAATATCAGGAGTCTTATGTGTTTACTTTGCATATAGAACTCAAGGACCAAGAGAGGTTCTAGATCCTTTCACCACAGAAACACCATACAGGACACCTTTAGACTGAAACAGCACCCCCAAGTACCCCATTTACTCTATTTGTCCTCTGACTTTTCAAGTCTATATAACCCACATGTTTCTCCCAATTGGGTTATTGGCTATTTCTGGTTATCTTACAAAGGAGTGAAAATGAATTTCTAGTCTGGAACAGGTATCTGAAAACTCCCTATTCTTCAGGTCCCTGTTTGATGCTGGGTCTCTAGAGCTACTGGTTATCCTCTGGCCAGAAAATACTTCTGGGCCCATGATTTATCTTCCTTGCAGGATTGTAAGGAATTAAAAAGCCACGTATCATCTATTTTGTTTCATATATTTTGCATAAAAATCTATCTTAATTATACACCTGACTTTGCTTAGGTCTTAATCCTGACTGCAAAATGAGATCACTCCTGGCAAGCTTGGGGGACCCCAGAGTTTCTGGGGATTAGACTAGGTGAGATGCATGCAAGACATGCTGTAATGTCTTTCCAAGCTCATATATATATTTTTTCTTAAAGAATACAAAATATATTTTCTTCTTGCATCTCCCTTTCCAGAAAATGCAATCTAAATTGGCACACATTTTATGCAATAATGCCAGTGCAGAGTGGTTAAAATCTGGGGATTTTTAATAAAACATACAACAGTCCAAATTCTAGCATTGCCACTTATTCACTGGTTGACCTTAGATAAATTACTTTATCTATTATGTCTCCATTAACTCATTTGCAATGAGATGCTAATGGCAAATTCCTACTTGATGAGGTTGTCAGGGAAATATATGAAAGCCAATGAGTATTATAAGATATCTGTGCACACACACTCTATAAAAACCCACAGCACAAGGTCTGATGTCAACTCTCAGCAAAGGTTAATCATCATTTTCATAAAATAAACAATGTTGGGACTATGTTTGAGGGCCAGGATATAAGACAGCAGTTAGGACGGATGCCTTGCATATACCCAACCTGGGTTCAATCCTCAGTATCACATGGTCCCCCAGCATGACTGGGGTGGTCCCTAATGACACCTTTGGACCCTCACACTGAACTTGCAGCCTGGTTGAGTAAAAATTGCTGGAGGAACTGCTGAGTCTCCTGAACCCCACCCAGGAGGCCAGCCCTCTAAGACACAAGAAAAAAAAAGGACATTATGTTTTGAAGACATTTTATTGAATAGATAAATTCTAATAAAAATGCTAATTCGTTTATTAGATCAACTAACATTCATGGAAAGCAAATGAGAGATGGCTTTTCTTTTCCTTCCAGTCACACACCCTTGAAACAACCTCTCTCACCCCCCTTCCCAGGACAATCGACAGAAGGGTCCTTCACTTTCTCTGCTAGTTCCAAGTCCCATGGGAATAGAACCCATTCTCTGCTCTGCAGTCCTCAAGATTATGCCTTTAGCAGTCTCTCCTCTTCCACCATACAAGAGTGACCCTCCATTACTCCTGGATATGCACTTTTTTCCCCCATTCTGACCTCTGGACAAGAAATTCTATGCTTGGAGTTTCCTTTTAAGTCCCTCTGTGTGTGGTCCAGCTTTCTGTACGAAGATGAAGTTACTCCTAAAATTTTCTTTCTCAATTAATGTACTTTTTAGGTTATTTTTTTAGGTTATTTGTGTGTCGTGGAGATGATTAGGGCCAAAAGAATATAAGGAACACTTTTTATATTGCTTTTTTGTTAGAGAAAATGGTGCTCGGAGTTTACTCCTGGCTCTGTGCTCAGGTATCACTCCTGGAAGTGTTCAAGGAACCATCTGCCATGCTGAAGATGGAACTTGTGTTGACAGTATGAAAGGCCCTACCAATCTACTAGCTCTCTAGTCCAAAGTTAAAGAATGAACTTGGAGGTCTTTTTTTTTTTTTTTTTGGAGCAGAGGGTCACACCAGTGATGATCAGGGGTTATTCCTGGCTATGCGCTCAGAAATCGCTTCTAGCTTGGGGGACCATATGGGATACTGGGGAATCGAACCACGGTCCATCCTAGGTCAGCCTGTGCAAGGCAAACACCCTCCCACTTGTGCTACCACTCGGCCACAAACTTGGAGATCTTAACAGTCCTAGAAAGGGGATACTGACAGTCCCTGCTTACAGTCCTTAGATAAAAACCAATGTCCTCAGCTTTGGGGCATTAGAAAAAAAATCTTTGGCCACAGGATCTATTCATTTTAGAAACATAAATTTTCTAAGAATAACCCTTGAGTCAAGCCCAGTGTGATACTTTTTCTCCACCGCCCCTAAAAAATGGAATATTTAATTCTAAGTGGTAAGCCAGAGCTGGATTTTTGAACAGGAAGAGAGTTTTCTATGCTTTTATGGTGTGTTTTAGGGGGAGTCCCCCTCCTAAAGATAAGACCAAATGCTCATTTCAGATCCTGTGATCCAGTCTTGTTGGGAATAAAGGGTTTTGCAGATGAACCCTCATAAAAGATCCAAAGCTTAGCCATCCTCAATGAATTAGCTGGGACCTAAATTCACCTGCAGTGTCCTACAGGAGACAGGAGACAAGACAAAGGCAGGAAGAGAGGATGGAGCTAGAGAGGGAACTTACCACAAACACAACAGAAAAATCTTGGTACTTCCAATAGATTGAAACACAAGGGAGGATTTTTCCTTGAAAGCCTTCAGAAAACACATAGTTTAGCAAGTTCAGGTGGTCCTGGGGAGGGGGTTCACAACATGTGGCTCATTCTTCCCTGGTTGGGCTCAGATCCCAAAGCACATCCTGGGCCCAGAGAGATAGCACAGCGGCGTTTGCCTTGCAAGTAGCCGATCCAGGACCAAAGGTGGTTGGTTCGAATCCCGGTGTCCCATATGGTCCTCCGTGCGTGCCAGGAGCTATGTCTGAGCAGAAAACCAGGAGTCACCCCTGAGCACCACCGGGTGTGGCCCAAAAACCAAAACAAAACAAAAAAAAAAAAAAAGAAAAGAAAAAACAAAGCACATCCTGCCTGCAGGACTAGAAAGAGGCAAGAAAAGACTATTTTTGGACACTTCTCACAGCTGTACTGAGTCTTTGGCTAGAAAAAGAGTCCTCTAGAGTGCTGTGATGGCTTCTAGATTCATGCAGACTATGAGTCCAATCCAAAAGGTTTGAATTCTTCTGCTATAAAGAGAATTTGATGAGTTGGAGTGCCTGGTTTGCACATGGGAAGCCTGGGTTTAGTCCCTGAGCACTTCCAGGAGCACCCTGAGCAATATTTTGGGACTTTGGGAGTAGACCCTGAGCACCACTGGGTGTAGCGCCCAAAATAAATAGTGGTCCAAAAAAAATCTTATTATAGCCCTAGTTTATCCAGACGAATTTAAATGCATTTAATCCACAATCTGCCTTGAATTTTACTATTGGACTATTGGGTGGAAAAAGTCATAGTCATGTGTGTATGTGTGTGTGTATGCCTATGTTCATAAGTGTGAGTGCTGAGAATATGTGCAGAGACCACACCAGCAATCTCACACATCTCAGTTTCTCCAGAGAGTTCTGAACAGGAAACCAGCTTCAGCAGGAGGCAGAAGGTTTGGTGACTGAGTCGAAATCTGCAATAAAAAGAATAGAGACCATGAGACAAGGGAGGGGTTAAGGGAGGAAGAGTGGACTAGGTGGGGAATGCGACCTGGTGGTTCTATAGAAAGAATGTTGCATTGAACTTCTATTTTTTACTTAAAAAATATTCCAATTGAAAATCAATGAGAAATACAATTGCAAAGTTGTTCCTGATTGAGTTTCAGTCAACACAATGTTCCAATAGCCATTCCTTTAACCAGAGCATATTTCCAACTCCAATGTCCCAAGTTTCCCTCCTGTTCCCCGAATCTGCCTCTAGGGTAGATCTTTCCGTTTCTCTCAGTTTCTGTCTCTATCTCTGCCTCTATCTTTGTCTCTCTCTTTCTCTCTCTCTCCCTCTCATTTCCATATCTTCTGTGATCCACACAAAGATGACTCTTGCTTCCCTATAGTCATTTTTTGTCAGTGCTCTGTCTCCGGTCTGGGGCTGAATCCCATGGGGCATATAAAAGACATGCCAGTACCCGAGGATTCCCCATCCTGGAAACAAATCCAAAGTTATTGGTTGCATCCTGTGGCCAAAGCACAGACCCAAAAGAATACTGCCCAGTCACCCCCTTCTCATTCTTTTCAGGCTGCTGGACACAGATTGAGTCAGGCCCAGATTCTCTTTTTGTGCAAAGACTCAATACACCTATTGAGAGGGTGTCCAGGAATGGCCTCTCCCTCTGGCCCCTTCTGGCCCGACCAGGCAGAGAGCCCAGCAGGCTGTATTTGAGGAGCTGAACTCCAGCCAGCCAACGATGGGACCACAAGGGGATGCCCATTCATTTGCATGCAACTCCCCAGCCTGGCCTCCTTGTCCTCTGCCTCAATGTGTCAAGTTAGCCAATGTCCACCTGTGCAAGCACTGGGCCTTGGGAAACTCCGAGAGCAGGAATTTCCATTCATGCTGGATTTCTAAGTAGCAAAGTGCAGACTGTATAAATGAAAGAATGAAGCACCATAAACAGGCATCATTCGGAGGACATTTTGTCTCTGGCTTGGAAGAAAACAGGGCTACTCGTCTCTCTGATATTTATACTGGTTTGTTTCATATCTCCTGATTTATTTGCTCATTTATATTATGTGTGATTCCCTCAGAACAGTAAGACCAAATAAGTTAAGAAACTTCTGATCTAGCTTCATTTCCTTCCCAATTTTAGCGTTCAAGTCATGACTTTATTCACAACCACATAAACATATACAATTATTTATAAGCACATAGAGGCACTTTCTTTTTTATTATTATTAAAGCAAACTCTGCTATATGCATTTTCTTGCTGTTTCTTTTCTCACTTCACAGTGCTTTGTAAGCCTTCCCTGGTGAATAAATAAGTTCTAACACATTTTGGGGGTGGGGAGAGATAAGTACAGACTGTGATTATGTGTCTTCAACTTATTTAATTATTTTCAACTAATGACCTTTGAGACTTCTTCCACTTAAAAATGATGCCACTATGAGCAGAGATGCCTCAAAGTCTTTGTTTATATATCCCTTAAATATTGAGTTTGGGTTCTGCAGGATAACTTTCAAGGAGAAGCAATCCTAGGTCAATTACCTATGTTTTAGCTGAAATCAATAGTTGCTAGATTGCTTCTCCCAAAAGATTATGCTTTTCTCATTCCTCCTGTAATTGTCCTCTCACTTACAAACCAGAACTTCATCTCATTGCAACTTATAATTTTTGGGCAAACAGTCAAATGACAATTTTCAGTTACACTACAACATTGCTTTGCTTTTTCCTGACTCCTAAGATGATTGTTCATCTTTTCACAGCTCTATGGACCAACCGCATTATTTTCTTCCGAAACTTTCCTACTCACTCTTTGCTCATTTTTCTATTGAGATGTTCATTATTTTTGCAAGTGAGTAATGAATTATTATATTACAGATGCTAACCATATTGTGCTCTTCATCGACTTATACTTTCTTACCGTTTTTTAAGGCTGTCGTCTCATCCAATGCACATCCTAATTAGGCCATATGCTGTTTCATGAAACCTATCTCTATAAAACCACAAAACCACGAAGATAGAAATATCAACTCTCTCTACAGACTACAATACTTTGAAAGTTGAAAATAATCATGAGGGGCCGGAGCAGTGGAGTAAGCAATAGGGTGTTTGCCTTGCACATGCTAACCTAGAACAGACCGTGGTTTAATCCCCTGGCTTCCCATATGGTCCCTAAAGACAGGAGTGATTTCTGAGTGCATAGCCAGGAGTAACCCCTGAGTGTCACTTGATGTGGCCCCCAAACCAAAATAAATAAATAAATAAATAAAATAATCACGAACAGCAATAGGTGGAAATTCCAACACTTGGATAAATACATAGATAAGGGTTTTCTGAGACAAAAAATTATGTATGTTATACCCACAAAAAACATATAAAATCATAATAAGAGAGCAACAAATGGCCAAAGACAACAGAATTAGGGATCTGGTCTACAGAACTGAGTTGACCTGGGTGAAAAAAAGGGGGTGTCCTTGGGCACTCTGGTGGAGAGTGTGTGTTAGGACAATCTGTGCACACAATTATTAATAGTACTATCTGTCAATCATGGGACTTCAATGAAAATTGGAGAAAAAAAGAGATTGTTGTCTTGCTTAAAAGTACTTCTAATTAGACATTATTCTGCTCTGTCAATCTATTTGTCACTTCTCATGACAATATAACAGTGTTTTGATAAATTTGAGTGAGTTGAAATCTTTTTATTAAACACTATCTAATTTTTTTATCACTTCCTCCACAAGTTTCTTGGGCAAATCCAATAGCTAAATGGCATTCCTAATGCCATATCTTGCTACCTTCTGCTTTTATTTAGAGGTAGAGCATCAATATGTTAGTTCTCATTCTCAGTCTGAAAAGTCATATTATATACATTAACTGGGATGTAAAATGTGAAACCCTAGAAATTAGAATTATCAGGAAAATTTCTGAGCTGAATGTCAACTTGGATGAAAAAAAATTGCATCTTAGAACCAAACATTAAATTAAATCTTTCTATTTATAGGAAAAATATTGGAAACACACAAATGCATGGGGCATAGACCAGATCATATAGCAAGGCTGATGTTGTGGGGACTGAACCCGGAAAAGGAGGAGAAGCAGAGGTAGAAGTCAGGGCAGTTCCAAACAAGCTCCAGAGGCTGGAGAGATAGTACAGGAAGTAAGGTGCCTGTCTTATATGCATTTACCCAGGTTCAATCCCTAGCACCCCAGTATGATTCCTGAGCTCCTCCAGGAATGATCTTTGAGCATAGAATCTACAATATAGACCCTGAACACAACAGTGTCCCAACACTCCAACTCAAAAAAAAATGCCAAGAATAAAACACATTTAGAGACACTTATGTCAAGTGTAACTATAAACATATGAGGCCCCAAGATATCAGTATTTCTAATTTTCACAACCCAAGGAGGTAGATGGAAATCAAGGTTTTGGCCACATGCCTGTTAAATAATAGAATAGACATTCAAACTCAGCCAACAGGACTTCAACCTCTTTGTTTCTTCATCACTCAGCCTTTCCTATAATTTTTACCTTGAATCAACCACTTTTTTCTCTACCAAGAATTAAGAATTATTCCTCTTTAATCATAAAGATTGATGACATAATTCTAAAGATATATTTAATCATAGCATAAATATACATGGAATAGCTTCCACATGTGTTATAACAAAAATTTGCCCTTTATATTTTTACTTAAGTAAAATGCCTATGCCAATATTTGAAAGAGTCCACAGAAATACAATAAATGGTTTTACACTTTAATGAACTAGAGTTCCTACACATATAAACATACTTGGAAGCTCAAAGTTCAATGGTTCTGAACAAATTTTTAACAATTCTGAGATTTTAGAGGAATCATAGTTGAAACTCAAATTTTGGTTTTAGTTATCTGTTTTTATTGAAGATTTTCTTTATATATATTTATTTAAACAACTTTATTACATACATGATTGTGTTTGGGTTTCAGTCATGTATAAAACACCACCCATCACCAGTGCAACATTCCCATCACCAGTGTCCCAAATCTCCCTCCTCCCCACCCAACCCCTGCCTGTACTCTAGACAGGCTTTCTATTTCCCTCGTACATTCTCATTATTAGGATAGTACAAAACGTAGTTATTTCTCTAACTAAATTCATCCCTGTTTGTGGTGAGCTTCATGAGGTGAGCTGTAACTTCCAGCTCATTGCTGATTTTCTTAGGCTAAAAAGAAACCCACTTATTAGTAGATGGAATAATGGTCTCATATTTTATAGTTGATGCTGATCAGAGGAGACATACCTGGTTCATCTCTAAGCTTGATATTATGCTCAAGGATATGACACAAGCATTTCCTATTTTCTTTCTAGATATGGTACTTTTAAATATAGTATTGAGACTAAAAATAAATGTCAGTGAATCTCACAACTAACACAATGATGACATGATCATAAAAAGCAATAACCAAATGAGTCAAGTTATTGTTTATTTTTATGGGAGTTGAGAATAACTTTATAGTCACATTTTTAATGTGCAGGCTTTATTTTGTTCTAAGAATCAAAAGGAAGGAGTATAGACTTTCTTGATGAAATACAGTTTGTGTTCTTCCTTCTAATTCTGAAAACTTCTCTATAGAACTTCAAAGAGTTGGTAACCAACCTGAGCTTGAATTCTTGGAAGAACAGAGAAATGACTAGCTCACTATATACCATCATTTAAATTTCTTATTTTTTGAGGGTATTTTGGGAGGAAGCACACCTGATGATGCTTAAGGGGCATTAGCAGTACTAACAATCAAAGAAGCATTAGCTCCATGCAAGACAAATACTTTGAGCCCCGTACTATCTCTGTCGCTTCTTATTTGTTTCTTGTCTTGTCTTTTGGGGTTGCTTTTATTTGTTTTTGAGGGAGCACACTCAGCGATACCTCGGGATTACTACTGGCTATTCACTCAGGAATCACTTCTGGAACTGCTTAGGGGATATCAAACTCAAGTCACTCATATCTGTTGTACTCTCTCTCCTGTTCCTTACTTGCTAGTATTTGTCTTCTGGTAACTTCTCCTTGGGGTTGAAAAAAATGATGGTGGAGGGTACGGCTTTGAATCCAGAAAATTGGACCCACAGTCATCAGATATATAAAAGCATTTCTTCTAGGTAAGAAGTTTCATGTAGGAAAAAATTGTTAATAGTTCTGTTGACCCAGTCATCAGCCAGTGATGGTCAACTTATGTCCTCCCAGTGCATTCAGGACTGAGGACATTTCCCCCAGTTGATGACAAGGAAAGAACGAACCTCAGGCTGATGATTAGAGATGCTTTGTTCATTTCCAGCAATGCTTATATGGGAGAAGAGGAACTGGGATATGTTCAGGGTGGGAGGACATAGAAGAAGCATAGCCAGAGGGAAGTGAGGTGCCAGGGAGAAGATAAGCATCAACATTCAGGTTTATGAATGTTATGAGAGCAAAACAATAGTCAATAAGAGTGGCCTGTAATCTCCCTGAACAGGAGATATCTGGGAAGGAGGAGTCAAGCCTGAGAATAAACACTAATCATGGGGAGATGGCACCCCTTATTGTGCTTTTCTTCCCCATCTCTGAGGTGTCTCTGAAGTTTTCACATCAAGGAGAATTCCTGGAACAGTTGCTCTATGGCCCCCCAGAACAGTTAGTTTCTCTATGGGGTTCCAGTCTGCCAGGCAGTTCTGGAACAGTGTCACAGAGGGGATCCAACAAATAGTCACACCCTTATATTTATATAAATTCAACTTAGAATATGTGTATGCAATATTTATGATGTTAATTTATCAACTATGTAAATTTATGAATTGTCACTAAAACAATTCATTCATTTTTGAAGAGACAAATGGCATACTTATTCATGGCTTATTCATTTATTTACTTTATTAAAGTGCTAGAATGAAATCAAAGAACTATCATTTATTGTAATGCCCTTATGAATCCATGACATGCAGAATGTGAAGTATAAATATAGTTGTATTTCTTATAATTAGTTTAGACAGCTTCTATGTATTGGGGAGATCTGCTTGGGGCTCTCTCTTCTAGAAGTATTCAAGAGAAAATACTGGGGTGCTTGGGATCAAGTCCAAGTCATCTTCATGCAAGGAAAACATCTTTCTTCCTATATTAGCTCTCTAACCCCTGACTTTTGTTCATGCTTTTTCTCCTTCATCCAGAGTGCTGGGGATAGAACTCACATCAGCAAGCAACTTACCTGCTGTTCTATCCCTTGGCCCAAAGACGTCTTATGTACTTATAACTAGTTTTCAATACTCTCCTTCATTCTTACAACTTGTGAAAGAAACAAATATACTTAAAAGTTTGCATTCAGTATCCAAAACTCAAATGACTCTGCATCTCAAAATTGTATTTTTATACGTGGCCTAGGATTTGAAGCAGAGTCAGCAGTGAATCAATCTAAAATAAATCAAGATTAAAATCATTAAGACCGGAGGGTATTTTTAAGCAGCAACAAAAGAAATTTGAATATAAGAAAGTATAAATTGTGGATAGCAGGTTTGGTGCTGTATTGGGAGACGTAAATTCTGCCCAGCTCATACAATAAAGTTGGGAAAACATGCCCTGAGCTACTTTGAGAGTTAGCACTGCAATTGGATTGAGAAAAATTCAATCCCAACCAAACCTTGGTTAATAAATCAGAGATGAAATAAAATACCTGTTTTCTACTTCTCTGATTCTTTTTTTTTTTAATTTATTTAAACACCTTAAATACATACATGATTGTGTTTGGGTTTCAGTCATGTAAAGAACACCACCCATCACCAGTGCAACATTCCCATCACCAATGTCCCAAGTCTCCCTTCGCCCCACCCGACCCCCGCCTGTACTCTAGACAGGCTCTCCATTTTCCTCATACATTCTCATTATTACGACAGTTCAAAATGTAGTTATTTCCCTAACTAAACTCATCACTCTTTGTGGTGAGCTTCCTGAGGTGAGCTGGAACTTCCAGCTCTTTTCTCTTTTGTGTCTGAAAATTATTATTACAAGGGTGTCTTTCATTTTTCTTAAAACCCATAGATGAGTGAGACCATTCTGCGTTTTTCTCTCTCTCTCTGACATATTTCACTCAGCATAATAGATTCCGTGTGCATCCATGTATAGGAAAATTTCATGACTTCATCTCTCCTGACAGCTGCATAATATTCCATTGTGTATATGTACCACAGTTTCTTTAGCCATTCGTCTGTTGAAGGGCATCTTGGTTGTTTCCAGAGTCTTGCTATGGTAAATAGTGCTGCAATGAATATAGGTGTAAGGAAGGGGTTTTTGTATTGTATTTTTGTGTTCCTAGGGTATATTCCTAGGAGTGGTATAGCTGGATCGTATGGGAGCTCGATTTCCAGTTTTTGGAGGAATCTCCATATCGCTTTCCATAAAGGTTGAACTAGACGGCATTCCCACCAGCAATGGATAAGAGTTCCTTTCTCTCCACATCCCCGCCAACACTGTTTATTCTCATTCTTTGTGATGTGTGCCATTCTCTGGGGTGTGAGGTGGTATCTCATCGTTGTTTTGATTTGCATCTCCCTGATGATTAGTGATGTGGAACATTTTTTCATGTGTCTTTTGGCCATGTGTATTTCTTCTTAGTCAAAGTGTCTGTTCATTTCTTCTCCCCATTTTTTGATGGGGTTAGATGTTTTTTTCTTGTAAAGTTCTGTCAGTGCCTTGTATATTTTGGAGATTAGCCCCTTATCTGATGGGTATTGGGTGAATAGTTTCTCCCACTCAGTGGGTGGCTCTTGTATCCTGGGCACTATTTCCTTTGAGGTGCAGAAGCTTCTCAGCTTAATATATTCCCATCTGTTAATCACTGCTTTCACTTGCTTGGAGAGTGCAGTTTCCTCCTTGAAGATGCCTGTAATGTCCTGGAGTGTTTTGCCTATGTGCTGTTCTATATAACTTATGGTTTGGGGGCTGATATCGAGGTCTTTCATCCATTTGGATTTTACCTTCGTACATGATGTTAGCTGGGGGTCTAAGTTCAATTTTTTGCAAGTGGCTATCCAATTGTGCCAACACCACTTGTTGAAGAGGCTTTCTTTGCTCCATTTAGGATTTCTTGCTCCTTTATCAAAAATTATGTGGTTGTATGTCTGGGGAACATTTTCTGAGTATTCAAGCCTATTCCACTGATCTGAGGACCTATCCTTATTCCAATACCATGCTGTTTTGATAACTGTTGTTTTGTAGTACAGTTTAAAGTTGGGGAAAGTAATTCCTCCCATATTCTTTTTCCCAATGATTGCTTTAGCTATTCGAGGGTGTTTATTGTTCCAAATGAATTTCAAAAGTGTCTGATCCACTTCTTTGAAGAATGTCATGGGTATCTTTAGAGGGATGGCATTAAATCTGTATAATGCCTTGGGGAGTATTGCCATTTTGATGATGTTAATCCTGCCAATCCATGAGCAGGGTATGCGTTTCCATTTCCGTGTGTCCTCTCTTATTTCTTGGAGCAGAGTTTTATAGTTTTCTTTGTATAGGTCCTTCACATATTTAGTCAAGTTGATTCCAAGATACTTGAGTTTGTGTGGCACTATTGTGAATGGGGTTGTTTTCTTAATGTCCATTTCATCCTTATTACTATTGGTGTATAGAAAGGCCATTGATTTTTGTGTGTTAATTTTGTAGCCTGCCACCTTGCTATATGAGTCTATTGTTTCTAGAAGCTTTTTGATAGAGTCTTTAGGGTTTTCTACGTAGAGTATCATGTCATCTGCAAACAGTGAGAGCTTGACTTCTTCCTTTCCTATCTGGATTCCCTTGATATCCTTTTCTTGCCTAATCGCTATAGCAAGTACTTCCAGGGCTATGTTGAATAGGAGTGGTGAGAGAGGACAGCCTTGTCTTGTGCCAGAATTTAGAGGGAAGGCTTTCAATTTTTCTCCATTGAGGATAATATTTGCCACTGGCTTGTGGTAGATGGCCTTCACTATATTGAGAAAGGTTCCCTCCATTCCCATCTTGCTGAGAGTTTTGATCAAGAATGGGTGTTGGACCTTATCAAATGCTTTCTCTGCATCTATTGATATGATCATGTGTTTTTTATTTTTCTTGTTATTTATGTTGTGTATTATGTTGATAGATTTACGGATGTTAAACCAGCCTTGCATTCCTGGGATGAAACCTACTTGATCGTAGTGGATGATCTTTTTAACGAGGCATTGAATCCTATTTGCCAGGATTTTGTTGAGGATCTTTGCATCTGCATTCATCAGTGATATTGGTCTGTAATTTTCTTTTTTGGTAGCATCTCTGTCTGGTTTAGGTATCAAGGTGATGTTGGCTTCATAAAAGCTATTTGGAAGTGTTTCTGTTTGTTCAATTTCATGAAAGAGTCTTGCCAAGATTGGCAGTAGTTCCTCTTGGAAAGTTTGATAGAATTCATTAGTGAATCCATCTGGACCTGGGCTTTTGTTTTTCGGCAGACATTTGATTACTGTTTTAATTTCATCAATGGTGATGGGGGTGTTTAGATATGCTACATCCTCTTCCTTCAACCGTGGAAGATTATAAGAGTCCAAGAATTTATCCATTTCTTCCAGGTTCTCATTTTTAGTGGCGTAGAGTTTTTCAAAGTAGTTTCTGATTACCCTTTGAATCTCTGTCATATCAGTAGTGATCTCTCCTTTTTCATTCCTGATACGAGTTATCAAGTTTCTCTCTCTCTCTTTCTTTGTTAGGTTTGCCAGTGGTCTATCAATCTTGTTTATTTTTTCAAAGAACCAACTTCTGCTTTCGTTGATCTTTCGGATTGTTTTTTGAGTTTCCACTTCGTTGATTTCTGCTCTCAGCTTTGTTATTTCCTTCTATCTTCCTATTCTTGGGTCCTTTTGTTGAGCATTTTCTAGTTCTATTAGCTGTGTCATTAAGCTGCTCAGGTAAGCTCCTTCTTCCTTCCTGATGTGTGCTTGCAAAGCTATAAATTTTCCTCTCAGTACTGCTTTTGCTGTGTCCCATAAGTTCTGAGAGTTTGTGTCTTTATTGTCATTTGTTTCCAGGAACCTTTTTATTTCCTCCTTGATTTCATCTCGGACCCACTGGTTATTGAGCATGAGGTTGTTTAACTTCCAGGTGTTAAAGTGTTTCTTCTGAGTCCCTTTGGAGTTCACAAATAATTTCAGAGCCCTGTGGTCAGCGAAGGTAGTCTGCAAAATTTCTATCCTCTTGATCTTATGGAGGTATGTTTTATGTGCCAGCATGTAGTCTATCCTGGAGAATGTCCCATGTACATTGGAGAAGAATGTGGATCCAGGTTTCTGGGGATGGAGTGTCCTATATATATCCACTAGGCCTCTTTCTTCCATTTCTCTCCTCAGGTCTAGTATATTCTTGTTGGGTTTCAGTCTGGTTGACCTATCCAGTGTTGACAAAGCCGTGTTAAGGTCCCCCACAATTATTGTGTTGTTGTTGATATTATTTTTCAGATTTGTCAACAGTTGTATTAAATATTTTGCTGGCCCCTCATTCGGTGCATATATGTTTAGGAGAGTGAATTCTTCCTGCTCTACATATTCCTTGATTAATATAAAATGTCCATCTTTGTCCCTTACAACCTTCCTGAGTATAAAGTTTGCATTATCTGATATTAATATGGCCACTCCAGCTTTTTTATGGGTGTTGTTTGCTTGGATAATTTTTTTCCAGCCTTTTATTTTGAGTCTATGTTTGTTCTGACTATTCAGGTGCGTTTCTTGTAGGCAGCAGAAGGTTGGATTGAGTTTTTTGATCCATTTAGCCACTCTGTGTCTCTTAACTGGTGCATTTAGTCCATTGACATTGAGAGAAAGAATTGTCCTGGGATTTAACGCCATCTTTATTTCAAAATTTGGTGTGTCTTTTGGGTAGTCTTGTCTTAGATTAGGTCTTTCAGTTTTTATCTTAAGACTGGTTTTGTGTCTGTGAAGTTTCTGAGCTTTTTTTTGTCTGTGAAGCCATGTATTCTTCCGTCAAACCGGAAAGTGAGTTTTGCTGGGTATAGTATTCTGGGTGAAGCAGTCATTTCATTCAGTCTTGTCACAATATCCCACCACTGCTTTCTGGCATTGAGTGTTTCTGGTGACAGGTCTGCTGTAAATCTCAGGGAATCTTGCTTGAACGTGATTTCCCCTTTTGATCTTGCTGTTTTCAGAATTCTGTCTCTATCTGTGGGATTTGTCATTGTGACTAGGATGTGTCTTGGGGTGGTTTTTCTGGGGTCTCTTTTGGTTGGTACTCTTCGGGCATGCAGGATTTGATCACATATATTCTTTAGCTCTGGAAGTTTCTCTTTAATGATGTTCTTGACCATTGATTCTTCCTGGAAATTTTCTTCCTGGGTCTCTGGGACTCCAGTGATTCTTAAGTTGTTTCTGTTGATCTTATCATAGACTTCTATTTTCATCTGTTCCCATTCTTTGACTAATTTTTCCATTGTCTGCTCATTTGCTTTAAGTTTTTTGTCCAATCTCTCCTGCTGTATGGAATTGTTATGTATCTCATCTTCCACAGCACCAAGTCTATTCTCAGCTTCTGATACCCTGTCCCAGAGCTTATACATTTTGTCACTCACTTTGTTTACTGACTTTTTCAGTCCTGTTAGTTGACATGTTATTTCAGTTTGGAGTTTTGTAATTTCTGTCTTCATATTTTCTTGGTTCTTATTAGTGTTCTGTTCAACTCGATCCATGGTTTCTTGGAGTCCGTTGAGCATCTTCCATATTGCTAGTCTAAAGTCCTTATCTGAGAGGTTGATTAGTTGGTTGGTCATTATCTGGTCCTCAGAATTGTCATCTTCATTCTCTATGTCGGATGCTGGCCTGCGTTGTTTCCCCATTGTCACACTTGTATTGTGGGTTTTTCTACGTGTTGTGGTGGTATTCATTGTCTATATGATGCAGGCAGCACACTCCTCTGGCTCCTCCCTTTCTGGATGGGTTGACTTGCCTCTAAGGGAGGGGAGTCCTCTGTGGATGAAGCCTCACACTGGGTCAAATCTTAGGCCCGAGCATGCAACAGAGAAGACAGTCTGGAGAGAAATGTTTGCTTCTGTGATATAGCGCCGTTCTTAGTGTGATTTTTCTTTCTTGTTGCAATGGTGTTCTTTCCTTAGAAAGAGTGCACGGCGGCGTAGTGAAGCGGAGTGGCCGTGCTCTGCTGGAGCCTCTTTTTGCCCCACTCGCAAGAGTTTCACGCAAGAGGACAGTAGACAGATATAGACAGGTCACACTCACAGTTTTTCACAGTTGGGCCCCACTGGGCCGGTGTACTTTCGCGGATTTTCCCCACCTGGTGTCACACACAGGGAGCCGGCTTTTGCAAAGCTTAGCCGGTTTTCATGCTCTGTAGTCCCTCCCTGAAAATGGCGTCTGCGCGAGCGAGGTTTCTGGAGCCTCTTTTTGCCCCACTCGCAAGAGTTTCATGCAAGAGGACAGTAGACAGACATAGACAGGTCACACTCACAGTTTTTCACAGTTGGGCCCCACTGGGCCGGTGTACTTTCGCGGATTTTCCCCACCTGGTGTCACACACAGGGAGCCGGCTTTTGCAAAGCTTAGCCAGTTTTCATGCTCTGTAGTCCCTCCCTGAATATGGCGTCTGGGCGAGCGAGGTTTCTGGAGCCTCTTTTTGCCCCACTCGCAAGAGTTTCATGCAAGAGGACAGTAGACAGACATAGACAGGTCACACTCACAGTTTTTCACAGTTGGGCCCCACTGGGCCGGTGTACTTTCGCGGATTTTCCCCGCCTGGTGTCACACACAGGGAGCTGGCTTTTGCAAAGCTTAGCCGGTTTTCACTTCTCTGATTCTTGATCCAAAAAGAGAGATACCTCTCTATATTCCCAAAGGCCAGGCTACTAATTTGATGAATGTTGCTCAGACTCGTTCTACATTTGAGAAGGGCTCTCTACCAATCAGAGCATGAAATGCACCAGATATTTGCTTGGTTTCTAGATACATATAGGCCAGGATGTTCAATCTCTGAATTTTCACCAAGCACTCAATTTGCTACCTTTTGCTCTGGGCAGCACACCCATTACCTCAAAGATTTACTCCTCGTATTAGGCAGAGGCATATGCACTTGTTTTGTGCATATATGCGTGTGAGTATGCATATATGTGCTGTCTCATTTCCACCCAACCTAAATATTTCCCAGAAGCCTTCTTGATCAAATCATACTCAATAATATTCTAGACAATAAGAGATAACATTTTATAAAATTGCAACCAGATTCAAAATATAAGGTTGACAATTTTTTTGGTGACGGGATGGGAGGCTTTGGGTCCATACCCAGAAGTGCTCAGGGGTTATTATTGGCTCTGCACTCAGAAATAGCTCCTGGAAGAATTGGGTTACCATATGGGATGTAGGGAATAGAACCCAGATCTATTCCAGTAGGCTGCATGCAAGGCAAATACCCTACCTCTGTGCTATTGCTCTGGCCTTGGTTGACAACTTTTGAATGAGAAGGATGCTTTAGGAATCCTTCCTTGACTTGAAGAAATAACTCTTGGCTTAGCTTTCTATAGCAATATCCACTTGAGGTGCTCATAGGGAGTTTACGCCACCAACCAGGTATGTTAAAGATATTATTACTCTAGATAGATTTCATGAAGCAGGAACCAAAATGTGTACCGCCCCAAAACACACACACACACCACAGTCACTGCCTCAGTAGATTAGTCATTGTGCTTACTTATTTCCATATTCATGAGTCCCTAAAGTAAGGGGCTTTGCATTTTTTAAATATTACCTTTTTATTTTGAAACCATGCACACAAACATAGTCACCACGTCTGTACCCAGCCAGCTCTATAGACTGACTTTGTTCTCAAAAGAAATATAATCCAAGCTGTGAAAAATTACTAGTATATTGAACACACAGCTAAAAGCTGGAAATCTCTGTAGAAGAAGACTGGGTCTTTCTTGCTGCACCCATTTTCCACAATATCTGCTCTTCCAGTTGCCCTACTTGACCAATCCTCTACAGCTCTCTGCAAAGACACCAATCTGACCAAAACTGCAGGTATGCTGGTGTTTGAGCTGAAATCATGTGGACTTTGCTTGGAGTGAGAACAGGTACCCCACTCCCACCTTCTCATATTTCAAGAATCCCAGACAGCCAAAATCATGCCCCATAGAAGTCAAAATATCAGCACTATAGTGCTTGGAATTCTTAGATGTGGCCACACAACCAACTTCATACTATTTCATTCTATTTTTAATAATTTTACTTCCACTTACCTTGAAACAAATGTATTATGCTAAACTATGTCAATTATGTAATACATGCTCTTTAAATTAAATTTATCTTAAAAATTACTTTCTTGGGGCTGGAACAGTGGTGCAAGCGGTAAGGCATCTGTCTTGCCCACTCTAGCCTAGGACGGACTGTGGTTCGATCTATTGGCATCACACATGGTTACCCAAGCCAGGAGTTATTTCTGAGCGCATAGCCAGGAGTAACTCGAGCATCACTGGGTGTGCTCCGCTCCAAAATAAAAAGAATTACTTTCTGAAAAAAATGTTAAAACTAAATACCCAAGCCAAAGTCAACAACAATAGAATCAGAGACCCAAACTATAACCATCTAAACTTAAAATGAACCTGTTACACCAGTAGACTAAGGGAATAAGAATGGAGTTATGAGATGCATGCTGGGAACTTTGGTGAAGGGAAGTCAACACAGTCAACACAGTCACTGTACGCCTGAAATCCAACTATGAAGGACCTGTAAGTCACAATAGTCTCAATAAAAATGTTTAGTTACTTTATATTCTTGACATTTATACCTGTTGGGACTCAGGGCTGCTCAGCAATTACTCCTGGCAGTATTCAAGGAACTACCTGTAGGGCTCAAATCAAACTCTGCTAGACACATGCAAAGCACATACAATGCCTTCCCAAAGTACTTATGTCTCTGGCCTCAAAATAGTTTTATTTTTGAGATAGCTAATATTCATTTTAAAGAGTGCAAATAATTTTATGTCTTAGGCATATAGTGTCACCCATTCTGCCTACTAATGATTACCAATGTCTCTCCCTCATTGTCCACTGGAACCTTGCAGTTAATAGCCCATCCCTTGGCAACCAATTCTGACTAATTCTATGGCACATCTAAGTGTTTGTTGCTATTAGACATTGTATATGCCTCCTTTTTGTTACTGAAGCAAGATCGTTTTTATTTAATGAGAAAACTTAGAAAGATGTGAGAAGTGAGAGAGGAACTGCATGTTTAAGAGAAGCATGGGCTTCTCCAAAGTGAACAAAAAGCAAGTGAACAAAAAAAA
The DNA here is from genome assembly GCF_024139225.1 of Suncus etruscus. Lineage (NCBI taxonomy): Eukaryota > Metazoa > Chordata > Mammalia > Eulipotyphla > Soricidae > Suncus > Suncus etruscus. The sequence continues at coordinate 49,834,011 of NC_064865.1, forward strand.
AGAAGTGAAACTTTTAAGAGAGATACATGTTTAAGATAGGATAGAAGTTTTTAATTCTTTTTCTAATTGGATACAGGTTTTTAGAGCAATTCCTCTTTATCTGTTTATTGACCACATATAGGTGTTATATTTATTTTAATTCTGTGACATTTGTCATTTTCCTTCTAAATGTCTTTGCTTAGCATGACCCCTACAGTTGTTCTATCCATATTGTTAAAAAGACATGAATTCTTGGGGGTGGAATAATGACAGTGGGTAGTGTGCATTTGCCTTGTGCACTGGGTTTGATATCCAGCATCCCAGATGATCCCCTGAGCTCAGAAGTGATTCCTGACTGCAGAGCTGGGAGTAACCCCGGAGCACTAGCTACCATTTGTGATCCCCCCAAAAAACATATAAACAAAAGACATGAATTTATCTTTTGTTAGAGTTGAGTCATATTCCATGGGTGTATGTTGACCAAATCTCTATCCCCTCCTCTGTCATCATCTACTTAGACTATTTCAAGAGCAAGACCATTATAAATAGCATTGCTGAAAGCACAGTACTGCATATATTTTTTTCTTAACTTTTGTGTTTGGAGTACAATGACTAGATCAGATGGTGCAATTATTTCCACTATATAATTGAAAAAACAATCTTGGAGTAGCCAAAACAGTGAATTACACATCAAGTCAGTAACTTTTTATGACATGTGGGACACAGGAGTGTCTTTTTTCGAAATAAAATCTCAGGAGAGATCAAGCTCCTAACATTCCTAGTCCTCAGCTGAATGTCATTCTCACCTGGGCAGAACGTGCTGACAATGGCAGATCTTCTGCTAGGGAGGTGAGCACTGGGCTGGGGGGGAATTACCTTCTGTGATTATTCATCCTCTGCAGATAGGAGTTGACAGCCCTAGCAGTTAGTCACCAGAGTGAACTTGGAGCATTGATCTTCCTCATCCCTTGAGGTCATGTCCATAGCTTCCTCAAGTCCCAGGGATGTTTTGCCCCTTTCATCTCTCAGAGACCCTTGGGGAAGAGAGAAAGGGCACAGCAAGGATAAGGACCCTGGAAAAGAAATCACAAGGGGTAGCTATTGAAAAGGACTGTCTTCTTCATGCAGCACCATCTGTCAGATATGCCCAAATCCATGATACATTTCAGTTTTTAGTGACAATAGTGGAAAATGGGCCTGGGAGAAAAGTTTCAGTGGGTTATTATACCTAGAAATTAAAAAGAAGAAAAGTGGCATGATGAGAGTCTTCAGGTAATCCAGGAGATAAATCTCCATTTCCCAGTGCCACCCAAAAAGAAGGGACAAAGGGGAAATGAACATACATGCTCCTGGAACAGGAGGCACTAAACTGCTAGGATGAAATTCTGATTTTATCACATACCCCACCAACACCACTTGCCACCTGTCATCTTCAACCTGTCTGGGCTTGTCCTTCTTTGTTTTTGTTTCTTTGGATTACAGAGTTTGGAGAGAGAGAGAGAGAGAGAGAGAGAGAGAGAGAGAGAGAGAGAGAGAGAGAGAAAGAAAGAAAGAAAGAAAGAAAGAAAAGAAAGAAAGAAAGAAAGAAAGAAGAAAGAAAGAAAGAAAGAAAAAAGAAAGAAGAAAGAAAGACAGAAGAAAGAAAGAAAAAAGAAAGAAAGAAAGAAAGAAAGAAAGAAAGAAAGAAAAAGAAAGAAAGAAAGAAAGAAAGAAAGAAAGAAAGAAAGAAAGAAGAAAGAAAAGAAAGAAAGAAAGAAAGAAAGAAGAAAGAAAGAAAGAAAGAAAGAGAAAGAAAGAGAGAAAGAAAGAAGAAGAAAGAAAAAAAAGAAAGAAAGAAAGAAAGAAAGAAAGAAGAAAGAAGAAAAAGAAAGAAAGAAAGAAAGAAAGAAAGAAAGAAAGAAGAAAGAAAGAAGAAAGAAAGAAAGAAAGAAAGAAAGAAAGAAAGAAAGAAAGAAAGAAAGAAAGAGAAAGAGAGTGACAGAGAGAGAGAGAGAATATCATCAGACACTAAGTCAATGGGAATTGAAGTGACAAAGGTTGCTAGTGGCCCAGCCAGGGTCTGGCCAATAAAGCAGAAAATAACCTTTTTATCTTTTTAGGAAAGAACCTTTTTAGCTTTTAAAAATACATATTAAAAATAATGTATTGATGGAGGTTCTGTGATTGACAATACTGCTAATGATGGCTTCGTGTGGACATATGTTTCCAACACCACATCCATCTCCAGGGTAAACATCCCCCACAAAGTCTCTGAGACTCATCCCTGTCCCAGCCCATAAACTCACTTGCATATCGAACTCTCCTCTTCATTTGTTACTCCTTTATGTTCTGTTTTTATATCCCACATATAGGAGACATCATTCTATATCTGTCCCTTTCCTTTTGACCGACTTCACTTTGCATTATACCCTCTAGACCCATTTATGTTGTGCCAAATGAATAGTTTTGTCCTAGTTTAAAGCTACACTGTGTGTCTATGTACCACAACTTCTCCATCCACTCATCCATAGATTGGCATTTGGGTTGTTTCTATGTTGTTGCTATTGTGTTAATTACTGCAGTGAACATAGGTGTGCATATAATGTTTTTGTGTTATATTACAGAGATGGGTCAATGGGAGCTTCTACTCTTTTCATTTCTTTCTTTCTTTTATTTTTTAAAGAGATATCTGTATTGATTTCCACAGAAGTTGAACCAGATTATAATCCCAACAGTGAATATAGATTCCTTTCTCACCCCAAATCTGCATTCTGAGGCTATTTACAGACTTTTTGATATATACTATTTTTGTTTGAATGAAATGATATCTTTGTGTTATTTTGTTTTGCCTTTCCATAATTATAGGCACTTTTAAATATGCCAGTTGCTCTCTGATCTTGGACATCATATATATATATATATATATATATATATATATATATAGTATCAATCCTTTACCTGGTAAGTTGTGTGCAAATATTTTCTGCCATCCAGAGATGTGTCTTTATAACTTGAGTTTCTTTGGCTGCTCAGAAGCTTTGGAATTTTATATAAGTCCCATTTGTTTTCTTATGTTTTTGTTGTCTTTGCCTCTGTGGTGATTTCATTGAAGGCACTTCTGTTGTCAATTTCTTGGAGGATTCTACCTCCCTCCAGAAATATTTTTCCAATATATTTTATGGATTCTGGTCTAACCTTAAGTTCTTTAATCCAGTTTTAATTTACTTTGCGAACAGTGTGAGGTACAGCTTTTATTTTATTTTATTTTATTAAACATCCAGCTATCTAAGTTTGTGGAAAGGAATCTTTGAGATCTGGAGGTGCTAGAGCATTTCAGTACCTAAATCAGGACAATTTCAGAACCATGCTGAGACTTTAGAGACAAGTTCCACCTCACTCCCCAACCCCGCACACACAGACACACACACACACTGTAATAGTCATTATTCCCTCAGCTCCCACTAACTCAGAAGTCTCATGCCTGCTCTCCTAGCAAAGCAGAACTCCCAGGGAATGAAGAGTCCCTGTGGAAGCTCATTTTCCACTGCTTGAGTGTGATAGGGAGGTAGCCAGAGGTTCAGAAAAATATTTAGACCAAAGCCAGCTGAGCAAGAACTGACTCACATTTCTGCTCCTCCTTTTGATTTTTATGAACTTGAACAAGTTACGCAACTTCCCTGAGCCTCCATCTCAGCTTCACTATCAACCCAGGTACTGCATCGTGGATGCAGGCAATTTGGTCTCATCTCTTTACTAGTCAATCCAATGCTTAAGATGCTTTGTCAGCTCTCTTGCTGCCTTCTAGAACCAATTCTTTTGTGTCTATCACTCCCCATGATAACTAAAACCAGAGTAGGTTCGCTGCTCCCTCACCTTCATCCCAGAGTGCTTGTGAGGTTCATTTGTTTCACAAATAATCTAGAGGCTCACAAAAAGACTCATCAGATCTGAATATGCTGATTCCTTGCTGAGGTAAGGGCTACACAGCCTTTCTGAGTTGAGGCTCCCTTGTCAATGTTGATGAGTGTCAAGGACAACCTTGAGCAATTGTTACACATTTGTTCTCCTCTTATTGCGACTGGATTGCATGAAAAAAAAACCATATCTTTATTCATATCCATAAAGCATCTGAGTCCAGCTTCTTCCTTTATCAATAGTCAGTATCTGCAAAACACACAAGGTGAGAATCTCCAATATCTTTACAGCAATTTTGTGTCTTCCCTAAGAACCTCCATCCATTAGTTAACAGCTTCTAGTATCAATACCAAGTTCAAATAATTGAGGGGGGGCTGACTGCCTCTGTGCTTTGAGAGTAAAATATGGTTTGAAATCACTAGAAATTTACATCTCTGAAATTTTCTGATTTGAGCCCTGGTTGGTCCCACCCTTCACCCTCCAGATCACAACAGTGTGTGGGATGCCCCAGAGATGCAAAATGGTCCTCTGGGTGTTAGTGTAAATCTTCTTGGTTAATGGACACTGTGTGTGTGTGTGTGTGTGTGTGTGTGTGTGTGTGTGTGTGTGTGTGTGTGTGTGATACAATAGAGTCAACTACCAGAGACACAATAATGTCAACCAACCTGAACTCAGTGTCTCAACTTAGTTTCAATTTGACTTGTATTACCCAAGTTTCTAGGCAGTCTAATTTGGTTTCCATGTTTATTTTTGATTCAGTTCTATAGAGCACTGTGGGATAAACTGATCTCCCAAAGGAAACAATATTAAGGCCAAGGGACTTCACACCTCGCAGCAAAGCATTCTCTAGAAAACAAGAGACGAATCAAGGATGCTAAAAATGATGTTTCTTTCCCCTTGACCCTCTGTCAAAATTCAAGGCCAGATCTGCTTCTGTCTTTTCCAAACTCACCAAGCTTCTTTCTTGCATTTCCGAGCCTGCCCTGCCCTGCCTTGCTCTCTGATCTCCCCACGCTGTTTTCAGTCCTTTCCAAAACATGATGCTCTCTCTGCCTAGGGGGCTTTTGCACAGACACCTCCCTTTATAGGTGATGACATTTGCTCTTTTATTTCACCCAGGCAGCCTTGAGAACTCAGGGCAAAACCACTGATTCTCCAGGAAGCTTTTTCTGAAATCCCTAGAGAGAAAGTGTGTGGGTTTGTGTGTGTGTGTTCGCATGTGCACACACATAGTTGAAAAAGCTGTTTCTTCTATAATTTTTCTATACCTTCTATTCATTTAGAAGTTTCTCAAGGACAGAGACTGGCCTGAATTTGCTCACTACTGTATTTCCAGAGCATGGACAGACTGAAAGATAAGAGAAACTTAGTACCATGATGTACTTCCTTTGTTAAATAAATGAATGAAAGAAATATATGACCTTAAAAAATCATGATATCTGGGTCTGGAAAGATGGTTTAAGAGTTAAGATGTTTGTTTTGAAGGTGGCTGGCCCGGTTTGACTCCCACATATGGTCCCTGAACATAGCTGTGTGTGGTCCAAACTTTCCTCCATCAAAAAAAAAAAAAAAAACATACTGATTACTAAAGAAAAGGTAGTAAATCTATGATATCCTCCTATGACTAAAACAGTGGCTTATATTTGTTTTGTTTTTGTTTTTTAAATATGGAATGCTTCACGAATTTGCATGTCATCCTTGCACAGAGGCCATGCTAATCTTCTCTGTATTTTTTCAATTTTAGTATAGGTGCTGCGAAAGAGAGCACATATTTTATTTATTTTCTGATCTCATCCAAATGGTGCTAGGGATAGCTCCCAGATCAATGCTCAGGCTTCCTTCCTCATGATGATTTTGTGGGTGTAAGGAGACTTTGAGCTATCTTTTTAGCCCTGAAACCATCTATAGTAATAGTCAGAAAATGACTCAAGTATTCTCTAGTTGTGTGAACTTGAGCAAATTATTTTACCTTTCTGAGCTTTAGTTTTGTTATTCTGATGATGATGATGATGATGACAATGAAGATAACTGTCAACTTCAAAATAATGTTGTGATTAGTTTGTATTTATTTTATCATTCTCTTGTATTTTGATTTGCAAAATCAGAGTGTGAAATCCAGGAATAAAATATGCTCAAGGGGACAGTCTAGAGACAGTTCCAATCCCTATCACATGGTACTTCTTAGAACACAACTGACAGAATTTCAGTAGAGCAAACACAGAACAAGATTTCCGAAGCCAGTTTTTGAGAAATCTCTATATTGTTTTCCATAAAGGCCAGACTAGACAGCATTCCCACCAGCAATGAATTAGGGTTCCTTTCTCCCCATATCCCCACCAATACTGATTGTTCTTGTTCTTTGTGATGTGCACTAGTCTCTGTGGCATGAGATGGTACCTTATTGTTGTTTTGATTTGCATTTTCCTGATGATTAGTGATGTGGAGCATTTTTTCACATGCCTTTTGGCCATTTGTATTTCTTCTTTGGCAAAGTGTCTGTTTATTTCTTTTCCTCATTTTTTGATGGGGTTAGTATTTTTTTCTTGTTAAGTTCTGTCAGTAACCTTGTATAACTTAGATATTAGCCCCTTGTCTGATGGGTATTGGGTGAATCGTTTCTCCCATTCTGTGGGTGGGTTTTGTATCTTAGGTACTATTTTCTTTGAGGTGCAGAAGCTTCTCATCTTAAAAAAGTTCCATCTATTTGTCTATGCTTCCACTTATTTGGAGAGTACTGTTTCCTCCTTAAAGATGCCTTTAGTCTCATTGTCTTGGAGTGTTTTACCTACATGCTGTTCTATATACCTTATGGTTTCGGGTCTGATATCAAGATCTTTAATCTATTTGGATTTGACCTTTGTGCTTGGTGTTAGATGGAGGTCTGAGTTTGCTTTTTTGCAAGTGGATGACCAGTTGTGCCAACACCACTTGTTGAAGAGGCATTCCTTGGTCTATTTTGCATTTCTTGCCCCTTTATTAAAGATTAATAGATTGTATATCTGGGTAACATTCTCTGAATACACAAGTCTATTCAACTGATCTGAGTGTCTATCTTTATTCCAGTATCATACTGTTTGAATGTTTTTAATTTTCCAGTCTTTATGGAAAACAATATAGAGATTCCTCAAAAAAAACTTGAAATTGAGCTCCCATATAATCCAGCTATACCACTCCTAGGGATATACCCTACACACAAAAAAATATAATTCAAAAATCCCTTCCTTACACCTATATTCATTTCAGTGCTGTTTATAATAGCCAGACTCTAGAAACAACCAACATGCCCTTCAACAGATGAATGGCTAAAGAAACTGTGGTACATATACACAATGAAATATTATGCAGTCATCAGGAAAAATGAAGTTATGAAATTTTCCTATACATGGATGTACATGGAAACTGTTATGCTTAGTGAAATAAGCCAGAGGAAGAGAGAGAGACACACAGAATAATCTCATTGATATATGGGTTTTAATAAAAATAAAAGACATTATTGATATAATGCCCAGAGATGAGGGCCAGAAGGACTGGCTCACAATATGAAGCTCACCACAAGGAGTGGTGAGTGCGGTTAGGGAAATAACACACTAACAACTACCATGACAATGGTAATGAGTGAGAGGAGAATGTCTCAAATACAGGCACTGGGGTGGAAGAGGAGGGAGATAGGGGGCATTGGTGGTGGGAATGTAGCACTGGTGAAGGAGGGGTGTTCTTTTTTATGACTGAAACCCAACTACAATCATGTTTGTAATCACAGTGTTTAAATCAATACATTTAAAAAAATTTTCTGAAGCCAGGAGCTAAAGAGATAGTACAGTAGGTAGAGTGCTTGCCTTGCATGTAACCAACCTAGGTTCAATGCCCCACACTCCATATGGACCCCTGAGTTCCACTGGGAGTAATTCTTGAGAACAGAATCAAGAGTTGCTCCTATGCATCAGAGGGTATGGCTCAAACACTTAAAAAATATTCTCGAGCCAAAACTGGCTCCAAGAGCAAATCACAACACGACAGACTCCTTGTTTGAAAGACAAGGCTCCCTTTGCAGAGATGGTGCTTAAGGGTCTCCATAGAAAGTCTTCCTCTACTCTTTTCTTCGTTTCCCTCTCGTTCCAAAGCTGGGTATCATTTTGGAAGTTTCCAAACTTAAACTTTAAAGCTTGGGAACCAGCTTTAAAATAGCATCCAACGATTCCATTTATTTTCAGTTCACAAGCCAGCAAAAGTAATCTAGGCTGTCGGAAATGAGGCCCCTGTGACTCAGGGGCGGGGGGGAGTAGAAGGGGATGCGGGCAAGGGAGGGGAGGAAGGGAGAAGAGGCTGAGTGGTCCCCCTGTGACTGCCAGAAGGGTGGTGGAAGAGTGCTTGCTTTGCACACACTGACCTGAGTTTGATTCCCAGCATCATGTGTGGTCCCCTGAGCATTCCTAGAGTGAGTCCGGAGTAAGGCCTGGTTAGAGTCGGGTGTAGCCAATCCCAACTGCCCACCCCCAAAGAAGCAAATACTTTTCTGAAGGTATGCTGTGTTTCATAAGACCACCAGAATGGCGCTGAGATTTTAGATACTCCTGTTTCTTGATTTGGAAGGCAACCATTAAAACACAAGAATCAGGAAACTAGCATGAGATTTTTCTCTTCACACACACACACACACACACACACACACACACACACACACACACACACACACATTTCTTTTACTGACTTCAACTAGCTGATTTCTGTACGCACAACTGACCCCTCTAAGTTTTCACCTCTAAGTTTCCAAAACCCTAAATCCAAAAAATGAATCTCCTATTCTTAACAGAGGAAATAGATTGTAAGAAACTAAATAACTTAACTTCAGTGCAGTGACTTTGTACCTCGAGACCACTAATGTTAACACGATTATGATTATGTCAACTACTGTGTTTAAAAATCATAAAGGGCTGGAGAGAAATCATTCTAAGGCTGAGGCACCTTCTTACCTTGCATGCTGCAACCCTGTTTCCACTCCCCAGGTTTGTTTAATGAGCCACACCTGGCAATGCTCAAGTGGCTTACTCCTGGCTCTGCATTTAGGGATCACTGCTGGCACGGTGCATGGGGAACTTATGGGGTACCTGAAATTAAACCCAGGTTGGCCATGTGCAAGACAAGCATCTACCCACTGTGCTATCCCTTTGGCTGCCCCCAAAATTACTTTTAATAATTATAAAAAGAAATGAAGTAACTATTTCCTTTCACACCCCCTCACTAATTCCCTTAATGTGCACACAGTCGCATGCATGCAAAAACATCCTATTTACATGCAGCAGCCAGGTAGATAGTTCTAAAATGTCAAGTCACCCACATACTCATCTGTTCAAGCGCTGACACCCCAAGGTGCTGGATTTGGAGGGGAGAGACAAACTTCATGAGGGTAGAGTTCCCATGATGGGCCTGGGTCCTCCCATGATGAGGAAACCACATTAAAGACCACCTGTCCCCTAAGATGTGAATTCAGGGGTGCCCATGTCCAACGCAGGAAAAGAGGTGTGTCTTCATAGAACCCAGCCAGCTCTGCCCCCAGACTTGGCTCTCCTAGTCTCTAGAACTCCAAGAAACAACTTTCAACTGTTTTGCAATTCTTTGTGCCACCAACGGCAACCCTTTCTGGAACCCTCTTTGGCTTTCCCTTTTTCTTGGCATGAAACTTCAACACCTTGTCACCCCCTTGGGGCTCTGTGGGCTCTGCCTCCTGCCTCCTTGTGGTTTATCTCAGAGCCCTGAAATCCTTCCATACCTCCACCCCTGTACTTTCCTCTTCCTGTTCCCTAATCTCCTGCCTCTGAATCTTGGGTCTTGTTATTTCTCTTCTGGGATTCCCGAGATTCCTTTCAGATACAACATGGGAGCCTCCCATGCACCAAGTCTGTCTCATTAAGCAGCACATTTGCTGAGCAACCTTCCCTGCCCTCTAAATGCTTCCTTCACATCAGCTTGATTTTAGTCTAATGGGAAAAGACAAATGTTTCTGTTTAATTGTGTCCATCTTGGTGTTGAGGACTGAGATTTTCTTAGTCCAATTTTTAATTGGCTGCCTCTGGGAAGATGGAGGGATCCCTGGAAAAGGTGGTTCATGCTTGTGAGGTCACCTCTCCCCACCTCCCCCCTCTCCCTGCCTGGCACCATGTAGGCCTGGCTAGAAACCTGTCAAATAAAAGACAAACACATCAACACCTAAGCTGCTTTTCTATTGCCTCTTGGTTTGCTCTGGGATTTGGTTCCCACTTTGATCCCACTTGCTTCTCTGGGTTCATGTTTGGGACGCAGTGGTGCTAAAGGCCTTTGCTCTATATGTTCTGCTGTGCCCAGCCTAGGCTGTACCAACCTCCTGCCTTCCCCTCCCTAGGGCTTTCCCAGCAGCTGGGAACTGTTGCTGGAAGATACTTGGCCCTCCCTGTCTCCCGCCCACACTTTGCAACTCCTCCCCAGCGCCCACCACTAGTCTGCACTTCCACAAGCCACCAGGCAGGCCCCACCCACCAACCTGTACACCTCCACATCCTGGCACTGCCTGGCACTGCCAGGTGTGTCTGGCAGCCCGACCTGCTGAATCCTGAGCCAGCAACTCCAAGTTCTGGGAGCTCCTGTCCTGGGCCCAGCTTCCTTTTCCTGTCATTATCTCTCAAGTTCTCCAGGGCCAGGACTTCTCAGCTCACATCCTCCGTCTTTCCTGTTAGGAGAGTGAGTCCTTCCAACTTGTCTTGGACACAAGTTTGGGATGACCCGTGAGTCATTAGAAAGGGAGGAAGAAAGAACTAGATGTGACGCCTCATGTCCTCTGAGCTTCAGAGTTTTGTGAACAAGTGTACTGGGTGCTGTTTGCAAGGAACCTGGATAATACCATAGAAGGGAAGAGACCAATAATGACAAACATAATATAAACAGAGGGGAGAAAGCAAAGACTGCAAAGACATTCCTAAAAGAGGATGGTGCCCAAGAAGTAGGTGTTCAGCAGAACCACAGCTGGCTCTTTCTGGCAGCTCCAAATCTCAAGCATCGTTCCCTGCCCAAGGAAGCTGCTGGATTGACAACACGGAATGATGACAGCCCCTCTTCTGCTTCTCAGAGGAACATGTGACCCAGTGAGCAGAGTTTGGCCTCTGGCCCAGAATTATTCACCTGCATAGCACAACTGGCCTCTGCCATCTTCTCCTAGCTGAGAGGTCCAGTTTATTTAGTCTTTCTCTTGGGATCCTTCAATAGATATTTAAGGGACTCCTATTTCCCTTAAGCATTTTCTATAACAGTAGAGCAGGTCAGGAAGTCCTGAGGAGTTATCTTTGCCCAAGTTTAAAGACTTGATTACATAAGCAAGGGGTATGGGGCATTTCTTTAGGATGTTGTTCTTGTATCTGATTATTAGATATGAACTGCAGACAGCTGTCTATAGAGTCTCCTAGTTGGAAAGAATTCCCATACTCGGAAGTGCTTTCACCAACTGTTCTCCTTTTGGCTGTGTGTCATGAACTAAATATGACATTCTTCCAAAAAATGAACTCTACAAGACCTATTATATCATGTGTGTATTGGAAACTTTCAAAGCACACACAAAAATATGCTCGTATATTTGGGGATGTCAATGTAGTGGAATATAGATCACATTAGATTTGCCACTTGAACCTTTCTTTTTTTGGGGGGTGGGCCACACCTGATGAATCTCAGGGGTTTCTCCTGGCTCAGAAATTTCTCCTGGCTTGGGTGACCATATGAATGCCAGTGGATCAAACTGTGATCCATCCTAGGTTCAGCCACGTGCAAGGCAAATGCCCTACCACTGCTCCAGCCCCAACTTGAACCTTTCTAAAAGGATCAGTGCTATAAAATACATTGATGGGGCCTCTTGAATGATAGAATAATGAGTAGCAAACTTGCCTTGCATGCAGCCAATCTAGGTTCAATTTCTGGTACTCCAGGTGGTCCCCCTAGCCCTTCAGGAGTGATTCCTGAATTCAGAGCCAGGAGTAAGCCTTGATCACTGCAGATGAAGCCAGAAATATTGGATCCCAAGCCAGTTCATGACTAGGTGGTTTAGCATGGTGCAGAACAGCAGAAGATGGGTGCATGTAGATTCAAACCACCTGGGAACAACTTTGAGGACATTACTAGCTTATATTAGGTGACAGTAGGATACTTATACTCTGCTTCAGCTGATCAGTTTAAAGAAAAGTAGGATGTAAGCTCTGTTCATTTAAGGAATTAGGGGAAAACAGGATCTGAGCACTGCTGGGCATGGTAAAAATGTGAAGACAACACAATGTATTGACATTTCTGTACAACCATCAACACCTTTCATGTCTAGGACTCTTTTATATCTTCCCAAATAGAAATCTTGAACCAACCAAATAAGAACTCCTCCTTGGCTCTCCCAGGTCCTGGCAACCACCATTCCATTTTCTGTTCCTGTGAGTTCTTATATGGATCATCATCCAACTGGAATTCTACTTTTGTCCTATTTGATCAGACTCATTTTACTGAGTATGAGCTCCTCACATGTTCCAGTCTAGCGAAAGGAATTTTCTTCTGCCACAAGATAAATAATATTTATTTGTATGTATGTATCATGGTGTGTGAAAAACATTTGATCTTTCTATTCATCTGCTGAGAAGCACAGAAGTGATTTTCAGCCTTTGTCTTATGTAAATAAAGTTGCCATGAACAACGGAGGCCCAGAACATGTTTGACTCTTTATATATCAGCCCACACCAAGTGAATTTGAGATGCATGTGTTAATTCTCTCCATACCTTTCCAAGAACCACACCATATCCTTTCTCATACTATAGAAATGATCCCTGAAAGTAGAGTCTTACCATGTCCTTTCTCTAGCATATTCTTTCACTGCATCATCTTAAAGCCTCAGTGGCAACATCCAAGGGATTTTTTTCACATGTTCATCAACAATGTTTATTTTGAATTTTGCATCTAATAATGACCATCTTAAAGGAGAGGAAGTGGCATCTCGTTACCATTTTTGCTGTTCCTCTATGTGTGTCTCTGTCACTAAAGATAGAGAATTGCAGATTCTCTTGGGGCATAAATGTCCACTGTCATTATTAAATTCTGATCTCTGTCCTTTTGGTAAGGGCAAGACATTGGTCCCCGGAGAGAGGATGAAACTCTTGATCTCAACCCAGAGACTACGGGCAAGTTCACAAGAGTTTATGAGACTCAAATTCAGCTGCAAAGCTGAATTATTGTCATACCTTCTAAAATGCATGCCCAGAGGTCTTTCAGAACCTTGAAGGGAATGAAAAAAAATAGGGTAGAGAAGAGGGGACAGAAGGGTCAGAGTGCATATCAGAACCCCATCTTGGTCCAGCTCTGGGACTTATTGGCTCCCCAGCATCTCCAGGAAATGATGGTGTTCCTCTTAATGAGTCGTCACAGCTAATTATAGCCCATCAGGTTCCGGCTCAGACTCAAAGATAGAATCAAATACAAAACAAGGGTGAAATTCAGAATCCGGGTCAGGTTTTCTCAGAACCTGAGAGGTCAGAACCTCAGAGATTCGGATCTGGAGTCAAGTCGACAGAAAATAACAGGAAACGAGGTCAAAACACAAGACAGCCCATGCTGGGCTTCTATATTGGGATTGTGGATAGAGCAAATTACTGGCAGAAAGAAAGAAATTAAAGACGACCCTGGGGCTTATAGGGCCACTCCCTTATGATCACTGGAAAGTCAGAATGGTTCATCCACACTAAGTTGGGCTCCCCAATAACTCCACCTGTGTCCTGAAGTCTATTCTCTTCTCCATAGTGATCTGCCACCCATGGAATGACTTCCACCCCAATCCCCATCCAGAGAACAATCAACCCCAAGGAGAGGTGGATTCCATAAAGGGCTGTTCCTTCCATAACTCCTAACATTTCATTTATATGTCTTCAGTGATAGGAGAGGATGAAGCAGAGAACCATTAGAGTTTCTTTCACCAACCAAGTGAACTCGAAGCCAACAGGAAGGAAATCTAAAGGTTGGAATTAGGGGGGTAATGCATCATAGAGAAAGGTTAAGAGGGAAGAATTTGGGGACATGGTGCAATAGTCCCTAAGATGGGTCCACAGATGTCCACCTGCTGATGGATGGTCAAGTGTTCTGATCCTCTGTCTTGAGCATCTAAAGAGCAGGGAAAATAATGGGATATTCGCCCCCTACCATGCAGAAAGAGGGATATCCTGAGTGTTCCTCACCCAATCAGAGGAGGCTTTTCAAATAGCAGCAGCAGAAAAACATTCTTTCTCCTGATGTCCTGGAAAAAATGTAGTGGGGGCCTATAACACAGAACTGTGGGGAACCTCTGTCTGCAGAGTGTGGCCCCTGACAAGAAATTCTGAATCTCGGGTTTTGGGGTGAAGCCTCCTCCCAGTGGGCTCAAAAGTTCTTGCCTTGTGTTCGAGTCTGCTTAGGCACCATAGTACTAGAGATTATGGGGATCACCCCAGCAGTATTCCAAGACCAACAGGCTCAATGCTTGTGAGAGTAAGGAGGAGAAGAAGGACCATACAGTGCAGGGGACCCCACTCAGGGTCTCCACAAGTAAAGTAGGTGTTCTAGCACTGGGACGCATCTCCCTGGCCCAGAGACTAATTTCTGCTGAAAGTTCAACCTCCTCCCAGCCAGTGCCTGAATGTTATAGCCTAGGAGACCTTGAGCAGAGACCCCAGCTAAATCTTGCAGGGGCTACTGCCCCCAGAACTGGGCCACCCGGGGTGGAATTCTGCTATGCAGCACAAAGGTGAAATTCCCTTATTCTTTGTTCTCATTGTCTTTGGGCAGTCAGCATTATTTGAGCATTATGTTTCATTGGGTGTTGGTCTCTGTCCCTCAGGAGGAAACATTTCACCTGAGGGGATTGAAGGAAGAGGATAAGGAGATGGCAATAATTGGTGGGGTGAAGCACTTAACAGGAAGAGGAAACATGAAAAGTGGTAAAGCTATAAGTATGAAACTCTGTCAGCAACTGTACTGCAAACCATAGTGCAAAATCTGAAAGGGGGGGGGGTACATCTTGTAGAAGCAGACTGGAGGGAGATAGGAGGCAAACAAAGGTGGGGGGCATTAATGGAGGGACATGGACATGGGTGAAGGGATCAGTGCTAAAGCCTTGTGGGCCTGATGCCTAACATGAATAAGTTTATAATTTCATGAGAACTCGATAAATAAATCAACTAAATATATAAATAAACAAACTACGTAAATCTTTGGGTTATATATTAATGTTATCTAGAAATATCAATATTTGTGTATGAATATCATCCTTAAATACTAAATTATTAAAATATTGAAATAGTTAAAGTGTGGTTATAAAATGAAATAACTAATTAAAATAGTTAAACATTTATGTATTAATATTTATATATTGAATGTTATATATTAAACATTATATATTTATGTAGGCACATATTTTTAAAATGAGCATACAAAATTGAATTTCCAGTGCCTCTTGGGGGGGTGTCTGAGATTCTAGGTCACATGAACCCAGAGAGTACATCTCATCCAATGCTCAAAATGGTTCATGGCTGCCTTTCTCAGCCATTGGCTTACGTTGGTTCCATTCTGACCTTGTTTCCTTCCTCTACCCCCTCTCCACTGTCCTCTGGCTCTAGTTCTTCCCCTGGTCCTGTGTTGTGCCTTCTCTCCAATTCCAGCAGTGTTTACTTGTAGCCTTCTTGGAATCTCATTATCTGAGCCCTAGTTGAAAAACGCTGGGTTGGAAACTTGCTGCCCATCTTCCTGTAGATCTTAGGCAAGTTCAGAGCCCAGACTTTCCAGTCTTTGCCCTGCACTGCCTTGAAGCAGCTCCTCTGTACAAGCAGACTTGAGTCCAGAGTCCTGGAAACTGCTGTTGCCTCAATTCTCAGCTAATTGAAACTTCTCCATTTGTGGAAAGCGAGGCAAGGACATTGAACCTCTTGCAAGGACCTATGCAATGAGCACAAGCATGTCAGCATGCTCTGGACAGCCAAACAACCACGAATCACATGCCCAACAGTGTGGACCCCAAATCCAGCCTTTCCAGGGATCCCCAAATGAAACAGCAACCACAGCAATAGTAGTAGCAGCAACAGCAGCAGCAGCAGAGAAACACAAGTACCCCTGAAGGGCAACCTAATTACCCTCAGCCCACACAATTATGAGGCCCCCCCCAGAATGGTCAGGCAAGGGGGTTACCCTTCCAGGGAATTCTTGGCTTAAGTTCAAGCATGAAGAGAGAGTCAGGCCTTTGCCACTTAGAGGCTGTGAGACAGAAACAAATAGGGCAGCTTTGCTTGTCAAGGACAGACCTTTTGTGAAGGCTGTTGTGTGTCCGTCAGATTTGGGAAGCATGTGTGTGTGTGTGTGTGTGTGTGTGTGTGTGTGTGTGTGTTTGAGTGGAATTGTGCTACCAAATCTCCCTTCAGACCCTCCTTTCCACGCTGCCCGTCTCCCTACTGATAACTCTCTAAATAACAGGTGAGTGACTCCTGGCAGGCGGGAGATTGTCTGACCTCATTGTTTGCCTTTCCCCCTCTCTTTGTTCTTCACAAATAAAGGTTTTTTAATAAACTGAAAGGTCCTCCGCTCTTGCCTGATGATAAAATGAAAGGAACCAGTGAGGTATGGTACAACGTGGCAGCAAAAAAGCAGCCGCTCATCAGAAAATAACAAAGGTGCAAGTTAAAGATAAGGCGCCTGTCAGAGATTAATCCTGCCTGCCTGATTGTTTTCTTTAATACCAAAGCCTGCAACAGCAAGCGATAAGTTTGCTGAGTAATTTGGTTTGGGGTGAGGAAATAAAATTCAGGTAGGCCCCATAATTGATTTCCTTTTCTTTAGTTTTCTAAACATTAAACAACAACAACAACAACAAGAAGAAGAAGAAGCAACCTAGAGTGGGTGGGTTCCGCTCTTGCTTTCTCTTCCAGTGGTCCTGCCCACGCGATGCACCAGTCCAGAGCCCACCTTCTGCACGCCAAAAGTGGTCCAGAAGAGGGGAGATGGAAACAAGGAAAATTTCTGTCTCTTGGCCCAGAGGCAGAGCAACTGACCAAAAAATACTTCAGCTCTGGTCAAGGTTGTGTTCCTGCATCCGTGATCCTCCCAAAGAGATGCTGATGTCTTCTCAGAGATGATGCCAGGGGAAAAGGTGCAGGAACACAAGCCAGCAAGACCCAGAAGCTCTGAAAGACAAGAGCCAGGTACCCCCATTTGAGTATCCAGAAAGAACTATTCGGCCCAGCCCAGACTTGTCCCCCACAACTGAATGTGTGACCATCCACCCGCGGTGGCTGAAGCCTCACTGACTGATATTTGCCCTGCAGACAGGAGCCAACAGACAAGTAGACTGGATTGATGCACAGAACCAAGGTGCTGACCTTGGTTCTATCCTCCCCAAAACTGCCACCAGGAGTAAGACCTGAGTACAACTAAGTGTGGCTCATTAACAACACCCCCTCAGAAAAGGGGTGTAGTAGTAAATAATTAAAGATGGGGCTGGATGGAAGTGGATGCCATCCCAGGCCACGTGGCTCCGCAACCCCATCCAGCCCAGGTGAAAGGCGAAATCACTCACTCACAGGCAGGCTTCAGGAACCATCAGCTTTATTCATGCCCTATTCACCACATGTGTGTGGCCTATCTCATAACCTTTTAAGTAAGTATTCAGCCATTCTTAGCTACCCTGCATCTTAACTCCTTTCAGCCATCTTTCTTTGACCTCCATCCTGGTCAGAGACCAAAAGAGGCAAAGCACCTCAAGCCAGGGAGCGCAGCAGGGCCCAGAGACCCTAATCTTCTGGGTCAAAGGCTTTATATAACCTTCCAAGACCACTCCCGGGAATGGGAGGCGTCTTCCAGGTAAGGTTACACCTAATATCTGGTTCCCAAGACCCCTCCCAGAAATGAGTGGGTCTCAGGTAGCTACACCTAAATCCAGGGTGGAGTAACATTCACAGAATACAAAGCCTGTTTCATACCCCAAGCATGGGCAGCAGGGTGCCCACATCTTGAGCTTGCAGGCCCCATACATTCACTCTCTGCTCTAGTCCTGTATTCTTTCCTCTACCTCTGCACCCCTGACATCCACATCTTTACTCAATATTAGATACCAGGAAGAAGGTGCTCCAAGGAAGAGCCTTGAAGCTCTTCCTTCTGTGTATGGTGATGGGGGTAGCTCCTCCACCAGCTCTTAGAGTATGAACACAACCACACAAGGCCAGCTTCGCTCCATAGCCAGGGAACTGCCGGACCCCAAAAGAAGACTTGGAGATTGGGAGGTGGGGGTCCTAACATCCCTGGTTTCTTTGATCCTCAGGCAAAGGACCTTCTTGCACAGTTGCAAGATTCCCCAAAACTTTTTAAGGTCCCTTTGCTGCAAAATTGAATGAGGAATAACACCCCCCCTGGGAATTTGATATGAATCAGGGGTCCCAGATCCAGCAGGTCTTGATGGGTTTGGGGTAGAGACCAGGGGGTGCAAAAATGTGCCACAGTCCTGGGGAGCTATCCAGGAGCAAAGCTTTCCTATGACCCCCATTTCACCTCAGACTCATAGATTCAGCTGGAAAATCACAAAAGGAAACTTGGGGAGAGGTGGAGCCTCCCAGGTCACATGCCTGAAGGCAGTGCTACGGCAGCAGCCAGAGTCTTTTTTATTGTGACCAAATGAACAGCTTCCGGGTTGCTCATCTTACAGCTACTTTCTCATCTTCTCTATTATGGGAATGAGATGGGAAAAGAGCTTCCTGGTTCTCGCAGATATCTTGAACTTGAAAGCTACTGATGGAACCCTGCAAAGATGGGCAGCTTGCCCGCATCCTCAGTTACCCCCTTTCCAGGGTAGGGATGGGTGCCTGGGTGGCACTCCTCCCAGCCCCAAAAATGAGCTCAAAAGCTGCTTTGCAAATGTTCCTGTGCTTCCTGCTATACTGACTTAGAAGCCAGTTGAGGAGCTAATCAGAATTTCCCAATAATGCACCATGGCTCCTACATTTCAAGGCCCCAGTGATTGGCAAGGTGGGGCTGAGACCCCCAGGGTCCATCTCCAAGCTGACTGTGCTAGGAAGTATTCCCACTGGGAAGGTTAGCAAACTAGCTGTACCCCATGCCCTTCTCCTCCAATTGCTCTCCCATAAGCTCAATGATCCCCATTAGTGATAACCCTACCCCCAGTTTGACACTGATTCAGTATAATAATTGAGTGTCTTGGGCCAGAGAGATGACTCAGTTGAATGTATTTACACACATGTACCTGGTATGCAGAAGGTCTGGCTTCAGTCCCTAGCACTGCATGGTCCCTTAGCACATCAAATGGTCTCCCAAATACATTATTTTAAATTTAAATATTTTGGCAAAAAAAAACACATATTTATAAGCACTTGATATTACTCACTTTTTAGCTAAGGCCCAGAGAAGTGAGAAGATTTATTTTGAAGGGGTGGTTGTTGTTGACGGGTGGCACTGGGCCACACCCAAAGATTCCTGACAATGCTTAGGAGCCCAAACAATGTGCTGCGGATTGAACCAACATCAGTTGAAGTGGCCATATGCAAGATCTCACCTCCTGTACTATCTCTCCAGCTAAGAAGAAAAAGAGATTTGTTCAAGGTGCCCTAGCAGGCAAATTGGGGTTTGGACTTTGGGGTTTGAGTAGTGAGCAAGCTCTGGTGGAGGGTGAAAGTTTGATAGAAAACAATGTTGAGAGAGAGGGAAGGAGGAGAGTCATTTATTTAGAACCACGGAGATAGTACAGGCACTTGCCTTGCACATGGCCAACTGGGTTCAATCCCCAACACCCCCTACTGTACCTTAAGCTTGCCAGGAGTGATGCCTGAATGCAGAGCCAGAAGTAAACCCTTAGGACTGCTTGATGTAGCCCAAACAGAGAGACAGACAGACAGACAGACAGAGAATAAGATTCCTAGATAAATCTTCCTGATCCATAAGTTTTCAGGTTTGAAATACCTGGAGAGAAAGGCCAGATAAATCCCACACAGAAGTTCTCAAGATGGGTTGTTCCTTAGAATTCCTGTAAGAAAGGCTGAGGATGGAGCCAAGCCCTGACAAAAGGAATTCCAGTCTCTGCAGTTTTTCAGCCTCTGGAGAGGCATCAGACAAGCAGACTCATAGGCTCCACCCCCTGCAATTGAATCCAGCCTGGCTGATGACGCTGGTCATTCACTTCTGGAAGGTACTGCCCAGCCTGCCAGTGAGACCCACCTCATATCTAGATCACAAAAACCGGAATCACACAAAGCATGAGGCCTGCCTGGGTGATTTATCTAGAGAGGAGAACTACAGGGAGCAAAATAGGACAAAACTATTTCAACTCAAAGGCCTGGAAGACAAATGGATCCTGGTTAGTTTAACAAAGGCATGGACATGCCCAGCAGTGTGGCAATGAGAATATAAAAGCTGGAGAGAGCTTGTTCACCCAGCTTAGCTGGATGATCTAGAGCAAATCACAGCAGACTCCACGGCTCTAGAATTTTTTGATGTGTGTTTGAAATTCCAGGTGAATTCAGGTCTATACATTTGTACATCAGCCGATGATAACATGCAGCATGTCTTGAATATCCCACAAGAAAAGACACTCTTTCCTGCTTCGTTGGTATAGACAAAGATCCACTAATTTATGTTGATTTGGGAAGTTTGGTTATTTGAGGGACTCCTCAGTCTCAGGCTTAGGAAGTTTATGTGGATCTTTCCACGCAGAAGGTTCCTGAGCCTAAAAATTATGGAGATCACCCTCGTTTCCATTTAAGAACCTGTGTTTCTGGGGTCAGGTCAATAGCACAGTGGGTAGCATGTTTGCCTTGCACATGGCCAATCCCACTACCCATATTGTCCCCTAAGCCTGCCAGGAATAATATCTGAGTGCAGAGTTAAGAGTAGCCCCTGAACTTAGCCAGATATGTTACAAAGCAAGCATGCAAGCAAAGAAACAAATGAATCTGCATTTCTGACAAGGTCCTGGAGGCTGGAAGGCCTGAGAGAGACAGATGCAATGTGTCAGAGATATGGACCCCCTCACTGAGTTGCCGTCACAATCTTGTTCCCTTGTTGAGAACATGGGGTATGGAGGCATGCACTCTTCAATCTGTCTGAGAGCTCATCTGTATTGTTTCTGATTAAGTTTTGGTGAGTGTGGAAAACACTAACTGAATTAGTTTTAAGATCAATAGGCAACCATGGGGCGGTGATTTGCCATCTATGTGCCATATTCAGTCTGGGTAGAGAAGGGAAGGGAGCGACAAGCTGTAGATCTTTGCTGATACAATCAACATGGCTGCCTCCACACTATAATCTCAGATACATGAGTTTACCTCTTGGTTTCAGTTATCTCATTTGTAAAATGGAGAAAAGAATAACCTACCAGGAACTAAATGTATAATGTACGACGCATAATATAATGTATGTGTCATATAGATCCATGTAATAGTAATAGTATAACTTATAAATATACGATGCACCAGAGTTGTTGCACTAATTAGACATTTGGTTTCAAGTTCAGGGACATTCTTATCAGGGGACAGATGAGATGGGAACCATGACCTTCTCCCTGCAGAGTGTAAACCTTCTATTATGGTTAGTAAAGAACTCTCAGGGTCTGAGAACCTCCAGCCTCTGTCCCCTCCAAGCAGGCCTCATTGAATCTACCTCAGTATCTTCCTTCAAAGGAGCATCTAGGAAAGCATCAGAAACATGAAATTCAAAAAGGCTCAGACAAAAGGACCAGCGTAATCATGAGGTCGACATGCTGCACCCGAGAGAAAAGACGGCTAATTGAAGAATGAGAGTTTTCTTAACCAGTGCTAGCTGAGTAAAAATATAATTATCTTTGATTCATGAAGATTGCTACACTATGACTCATTTACCAAAACAGTTACTAGCAGAATTACATTTGGTACAGTGAGAAGACCACGTGGGAGCGAGGGCTGTAGGAAATACCAAATAGGTTTCCACTTGCTCCGTGGTACCTTGAAGGAGAATTTTCTTTGCTTGCCTGCACTTTGGAGGGGGTCTGTGGCTGTGTTCAGCAGCGCTTTAGATGATGAGGGGGGTCCAGAAGCCTTTCAGAGAGCCAGGAACAGAGAATGGACCAGCCCCTTACTGCCTCCTGGTGGGATTCAGCTCTCCCAGCCCTGGCTCAGTTCCAGTAGATGTAGTTTTTTTGCTACAGGCAATGCCGCGGCCCCCTCAATGCTGTGCCCTTGACTGTGATATGTATTGGGTTGATGTCTCTCTCCTCGGAGAGTATACATAGACCTGCCTGTGGGAAGCAATGTTTCACTGTTTATGAGGAGGTGGAAGGGGGGAGAGCACATTTTTCAACATTTATGTTTTCCCTTTAACTCCACGGTGCTTAGCAGATGGATCCAAAGAGCTATTGAACAATTCAAACAATTAGAGGACAATGAATGCCAAGTTAACTCTCTGATACAGCAAAGGAGATGCTAGGCACAGGGCTTCCCACATGTAAGACTCTTCTGCTAAAAAGCATCCTTGACTTAGGCTCAACTTGGAACCAAATCTGGTTACAGGAGGCGAGTGTCTATCAATGATAAGTGTGTCCCTATTTTCTAAAAATAGTGCTCAATGCCACAGAGAGCAGTAGAAAGGTGTATTTCTCACATAGCAGGAGAAGATCACAGCAAGAAGGAGTGGGGGGAAAAGGGGTGGAAAAAGGCACCAGCAAATAGCCCTGCAAGTATAAGAGTAATGAAAACAAATACTGCCTCCCAGGCTAATGAAGAGCATTTCAGAGCAGGTTGAGGGACTAACTGATACAAATGAGGATCATTATCTTCCTGGGCTCTCCTGTTCAGTGTAGGACAAGAGCTGGACAAATAGAAGGAGATGACCAGGGCTATAATGGTTGAATTATAACCTCACACCAGACCTGAGTCTCATTCCAAGAGGAGCCATTTTCAGCTCCAGTTCCAAAGCACTTGAGGGTCCGAAGATCATCATGAGTGATGCCTGGCTGTCCTGACTCTCAAAGAATGAATGTATTAAGAGCCTCCCACATCTCTTTTCTCCCAATATGCTTAAGTGCCTAGAAGCCAAAGATGAGTCCAGAGATAGTTCTCTCTCTGAATGAGATTGTCCATCATGCTGATTAATATTAAGGAACTCATACACATTGGGCATTCCATTAAGTGCTTCACATGCATTATTTCATTTGCTTTCATGCATGGGCTTAGGTGGAGAGGTATGATCAATACAACCCCCTTGTTAAGAGGCAAGGAGCAGAGAGACTCAGCCATTTTTGAGCAATTGGACTAAATCTAAAACATAAGTGGCATATCAGAGATTAAAATAGAATCTAGTTTCAATCAATTACTTCAATCCATGTGTATGGAGACAACAAAGATTAAAAGTTGCAACTGTAATTGAGAAGATAGGAGGGAAAGAATGATTTTCTGTAGAGAAAAGACTTGGGCATAGATCTGAGAAATATCTTGGTAGGAGCTGAAGAGATAGTGCATAAGTTATAAGACCTTACATATGGCCAACAACAGTTCAATTCCCAGCATGACATATGATCTCCCAAGCACCACCAGATGTGATCCCTGAGCCAGGTAGAAGCTTTGAACACCAGGTGTAATTCCCCTACCCCAAAGTAAAAAGAGAATGGGTGTCTGAAGATCTTTGTGCCACCCTGTTATTTGCAGCTTTTCAACTTGAATAGGGCCAGTAAAGACAATTTATCATTGACCTATCAATTTATCACTGAGCTATCAATCATGACATGGCAGCTAAATCTGAAAAAGACTTCCAGCATGGTAAGCACACGTGGCCAAAAATCTGGTGCTGGTTCTCCTCTGAATGCTCAGATTGAGCTGTCGGTCTGGGTTCGTGATTTTCCTTCTGTGGCCTTCCCACACCATTGTTTGGGCTTCCTCCAATATGTCAGCAGCCAAGGTCACAGATGAAAGCAACAGAAGCTACCAGCTCTTCCAAAGGCAACGTTTCATTTGGACAAACGGTTACTTTCACCATATTTTGTCTTGTAGGTCAAATCATACCTGAGTCCAGCCTCACTTCAGTAGAATGAGTGATAAAGAGGGAAAAGAGAAAGTGGGGACACAATTAATCAGGGCTAGAGAAGCAAGGAAGGGATAGGTCCATTGGACATGAGACAGAGACCTTATGCATTTGTTGGTTATTTGAAGGAGTTTTAATTTCACTCTTTGTATAGAAAGCCCTTAACCCCTGGCTTCTTTTTTAGTAATATACAGCATAAGCAGATATAATAAAATCACAGAAGTGGAGACTGTCTAGCTCAACTTTTAGGGACAGTGAGCTAAAATAATTTTTTTTTTCCAGAAGACATGATTTAGTGCATGAATTTAGAACAAGAAATAGGATTTAAGAAAGCATTTCAAGCAGAAAGTACATTGGAAAAGAAGCTCCCTAGTGCAGACATGTGTGTGTGTGTGTGTGTGTGTGTGTGTGTGTGTGTGTGTGTGTGTGTTTTGAAGCAGACTCTAAACAACAAGGCAATATTACTGGAACCTAATTTTATTGCAAATTGTGGCCAGGGTTCGCAAAGCTGATTCCAGATGGCTGTGGATGCTACACCAGGGAACTTTAGCATGATTCTCGAACTACCAATGATTTTTAAGAGCAGAATGGCTTGACCACATTTGTATGTTCGATAAGTTATTCTGGCAGAAATGGGAAAAGGGAAAGTATTTGGAGAAAAATAGAAAGCAGAGTAACTAGTAGGATAATGGAATTTTAAAAGAAAAGATTAATCTGTGGCAATAGCAAAAGAAGTGGAAAAGATGACACAGATTTGAGAAACATTTATGATGTTAAGTTATCAGGATTTAGTTATAAGATTGACATAAGAAAAGAAGAAACTTAGGAGATTCCCAAGTGAAGAAGTGAGAAAATGCATACGAAAGGTGCTGAGTCTAGACTAACATGTCAACATGAATATCTAATAGCATTTTAAATGAGATCTAACCTATGTTCATTTGAATGTATGGGTTCAAGGTTGAGAATAGACCACAAACTAGCAAGATAGAATGTATAGTCTCATTAGAGAGATGGGAAACATCCCACATTGGTTGATACTTCCTAATTTTAGGATAATGAATACAGACCAGCATCCTAAGGCTCACCAAATTTTAAGAGAAGTCAAAGGACAAATGGCCATAGATGAAAAGAAACATCACACAGTTTGATGTGAAAAACTTATTTAGTTCAAGATTCAGAAGGTGATTGAGGCAATCAACAATCAAATGCATCTAAAAATAAAGCTATTGAATTAATTATTCACAGAACAGCCATTATTGAATCTTAGAATTTATCAATAATGAAGATAATGAAGAGTGAAAAGTGTAAGGTAAAGATAGTAAGACAAAGCTATGTAGAAAAGAAACTTGAAATAAATTTAACTGTGAAGGAGAAGAGAATACTAATAGTCAATAAAAATTCTGTCCATCTTTATTTCTGTTTCCAAGGGAACAGAAGCGACTTATTAAGAAGCCAAAGAAAATAGTAAAGTTTTGAGGAAAATTTATGATGAAAGACCATAATGCTATGAGAAGCTGGAATCAAGGAGTTAGGTTTGATCCTGAGATGAGGCACTAGTCCCTGGAGTCTAAAGGAAAGCAGGATGAGGACTCATTCAGGCAAGGCAGTCCTAGCTATGGGTGGGTGACTACATACCTCTCCACTAACCTATCCTGAGCACAGGACCAGAATACCCACAGAAGTCCATATATCTCTGAATACTTTAAAATTCTAAATCAAGATACCAAACCAGTTAGATATGCCCAATAGATAGGACATATATCTTGGACAAAATGAGATTATTCCTATCTTTTTATGATGGGAAGACCACCAATAAAAGTTTTATTGTTTACTGGGGGGGGGTACACCTAGTGGTAGTTGTGGCTTAATCCTGGCTTTACAGACAAGGATCATTCATGATGGGCTTGGTGATCATATGTAGTCCCAGGGTTTGAATTGGAGTTAGCTACAGGCAAGTAAATGACCTATCTGTTGTATTATCTCTTAACCTTGGGAAAATGCTACCATCACTTATTATCAGGGAAATGTAAATCAAAACAATGATGACATGTCATCTTACTCCAGTCAGAATAGAATCTATATCAAAAATACCAGAAACTGCCAGTGTTGGAGTGGATGCGGTATCTATTGAAAATTAAACTGCATTTTAACCAATAAATTAAGGGTAGACCTATCATATGACCTAGTGATTTTACTTCTTGGCATCTGACCTCCTCCAAAACACAAGAGCATTAATTCAAAAAGATACATGCACACCTATGGTCATTACATCACTTAGTCCAATAGCCACTATTGGACTGGATTTGGAAACAATTTCATTGTCAAGAGATAAATGGATCAAAAAGTTGTGGCATATAAACAGGATAGAACACTACATAGCCATAAGAAAGAGTAGATTCATGAATTTCACTACAACTTGGTGGAAACTGGATGATCACATGTTAAAATAAGTCAGAGGAAGAATAAATATTAATGATCTCACTCACCTATGATATATTAAAAAATAAAACAAAGAATGGACAATATCAATGACAACAAACCCTGAGTCCTGGAGTCCTGGGTGATAGAACTGAACTGTCAAGTTCAGTGTGTAAGATGACACCCAGCTATTAACTCAAAACAAAGATGTTCTCCATTTTCCTCTTTCCCATAAATCTCTCTTTTGATTTGTAAAAGCCCATCTGGATTATCCAGCCTTCCCCCTCCTGGTATTGGGAATTGGTTTAATAAAGAAAGAGCAGTTCTGGCTTTTGGATCAGTCAGAGAACACGAGGCAAAGGTTCACAGATGCCATGATCATCCTATCCTGATTAACTTGGTTTATTTTTTCTTCACTGCTACTCTGTTTCTTCAGAACCCTTTGCATGGGGTTTAGAAATATAGTGCCTGGGGCCTGGAGAGATAGCACAGCGGTGTTTGCCTTGCAAGCAGCCGATTCAGGACCTAAGGTGGTTGGTTTGAATCCCAGTGTCCCATATGGTCCCCCGTGCCTGCCAGGAGCTATTTCTGAGCAGACAGCCAGGAGTAACCCCTGAGCACTGCCGGGTATGGCCCAAAAACCAAAAAAAAGAAAAAAGAAAAAAAAAGAAAAAAGAAAGAAAGAAATATAGTGCGTGGAGTGATATTACAAGCCATGGGTTTTATTTACAGGTGTTAGTGTGACAGGGGGGAATAAACAGGTGGACTGAAAGGAGCATGAGGACACTTTTGGATGATTTTGGACACTGGTGGTGGTGAAGTGTGGAAATCTGTACTGCAAAACCATATATGTAATATTGCTTAAATATATGGCATACTAAACAAAATATAATATTTGATTAAAAATTTAGCAGAAGCATCAATACTGGTCCCAAGCCAACTCTCCTCACTTCCTACCTCTTGCCCCACATATTCAACATGGAACCTGACAAGTAAATGAATGCACCCCTCATAGCTACATGCTTAGGATTTTAGCTCTGTTGCTCTGCAGATGGCCTTTTCTTGTCTAGCTTTTTAGCCTGGATATGTACATCTACAGTAGGTTCATTCATCTCTGGAAGATTTTCGGGATGAGGGATGAGGTCCATGCAGTTCAAAGAAGCTGATTTATGGTTGTCCCATGCAATGATCTCTGAGGTCTTGTACACATGTAGCATTTAATTTGCTTTCTCAGGATCTTGAGGTATGGCAGACGCAGTTGTACAAGTCCCCTTCTCTGCACATATTTTAGGTGGCGGAGATCAGAATTATTTTCTCTACAGGCTTAAGGCTATGAGGACAGTTTTTAATTTCTTAAGGAAGCTTGGTTATTTTCTAGGACTAAAGTTGGAAAGAATCATTCACAGACATCATTGTCAACATGCAGGTTTTCTTAGGTTAGCTCTTGCTAGAAATATAGTATCCAAGCAGATTATCATGTGAAAGAAATATGTGCATACATATTTGTGGTTCTGCATGATGTGAATTGTCTGAACCCAGGACCTCCCTCATATCTGAAAAGAACTTCCTTTACCACTAAGCTGCATACCTCCCTGGTCCTAAAACTTTTCTTCTGAACTTGAGATAAAAGTAAGAAGCAGATGAGCAATTATTTTATAGAACCCCAGAGATCCTAGAAGTTGTGACTATTTGTAGAGTAGATATTTTCTTCCATGTAGCTAATTTAAGACCATATTTGCTTTGTGACAAAATTATGGAGGAGAAAGGGAATCCTTCAAAGCCAGAGGGCTCTGAAACATAATTTCAGTTTAGAGTCCCCTATAATGCCTGAGACAGATCATCATCAGAAAAATTATCTTAATATTAGGGATAGAACACAAAAGTAAAGCATTTGCTTTGCTGGGTGAAATCTAGGCTTGGCTCAGAACTTGGAGAACCATGCCGTGCCAGGGATCTAACCAGGCCTCTAGCATGTGCTTCCGTTGGCTTCATTCTCTCTCTAGCTGCCAAAGTTTTTATCCAGTTTTTTGAAGATAGTTTTATCCATTCATAAATGCTCATAATTACTCTAAGTGTCCTTAAACATCTCTACCTGTATATTTTATCTGACATTGTTCAGAGGTTCCTTTTAATATCAGGATTCAAAAGACTTTCCTACCATCAATTTCTGGTGATGGCGCAAAAATCAAAATATATGTATGTTATTGTCTTGAAAATTTACATGCAAAACAACTAAGTGACTGCTCAATGAACAAGTGGCAGAATTGGAAGTCATGGCCAATATTTCATCCTACCTGTTAAATCACGTGTCTTGCTAACCTAAAGGTATCTACGGCTAAGGAGTCTTCCTATAGGCTGTCCTTAAGAAACTAAAATCACTCAACACCTCATTATATGCTAAATTCTATTAAATAACTT
This sequence comes from Suncus etruscus, assembly GCF_024139225.1. NCBI lineage: Eukaryota > Metazoa > Chordata > Mammalia > Eulipotyphla > Soricidae > Suncus > Suncus etruscus. Next base: position 49,862,776 of record NC_064865.1, read on the forward strand.
CATTACATGTTGAACATGGAGGCCATGAAATTACTATATATCAGCATCAAGATCTTTAAATTTTATTTTAAAAATGAGTGTTTAATTTTTAAAAGAGTAATGAGGACAAATGTGAAAAAAAATGTTTGAGGTCAAAGTAAATCTTAAAGGCAAGTTTGAGGTCAGGTGATACCAAGGAACAAAAGAGACACAGACCAAAAGAAGGTGGATATTTCAGAGAGTATACACTTATGAAATGCCTCCCAGAAGTTCACTATTTCCTTAAATAAAAATTCTCTTTAAGAAAAGTTGAGGTGGGCCCGGAGAGATAGCACAGCAGCGTTTGCCTTGCAAGCAGCCGATCTAGGACCAAAGGTGGTTGGTTCGAATCCCGGTGTCCCATATGGTCCCTCATGCCTGCCAGGAGCTATTTCTGAGCAGACAGGAAACCCCTGAGCCAGGAGTAACCCCTGAGCACCGCCGGGTGTGACCCAAAAAAAAAAAAAAACCAAAAAGAAAAGAAAAGTTGAGGTTCCAGAAAGATTAGACAGATGCATGCAGAAGGTATAGATAGTACATAGCTTATATTAAATATCTCTGTTAAGAGAACATCACTTCCCACTTGAATTGAATTTTTCCTTTTATGGAAAATGATGTTGACTCCCTTATGTTGTCATATATCTGTAAAAATCACTTTACTTTTTTTTCTTTCACTTTTTCTGAGTTAATTAGCATAAGAACCCTTAATTACATCAACCCTGGCCCTCACATGATTTATGTTAAACTCTGGCTAATAAAAGTGGCAGGGAAAGCAGAAAAAAAAAAAAAGAAAGAAAAGAATAAAGAAACTTGGCTGGATCAGTAAGATCCAAGAAACTGCTCTCTACTCCCCTGGCCATAAAGTACCTATTCCTGTAACTCTGTCTTATTTCTTGTGCAAAACTGCAAGCTGATACCTCACACTCCTATATGCAGGTCTGTAGATGCACAATTTTTTTCCCCTAAAGGTAGTGTTTTTTATCATACATTTGAGTGTTCTCCATATTGTATACCAATGCCTTGCTCAGAGAGCTGATGTGACAAAATTAAAACAATGACTGCACTGTCATATAAATATATTTATGTATATATATACATTTATATATTAAAGGAACAAAAAAATGTCCAATAGTATCACAGACCCTGAAAGCCTACCAACAGAACTAACTTTGTCTATTAGGTGAAATTGGTAGGTGGGAAAGGACTTTGAAACATTGGCAGAGAAGAGCTGACATTGTGATGACAGGTTTGGTATTGGAACATTGTGCCCCTAAACCCTTATTATCAAAAACATTATAAATCACTGTCCCTCACTAAAAATTGAAGCAATAAAAAATAAAGCAACGTATACTTGGAGACCCAGAACTGCGGTTCAGTGCATGCTTTGAGGTGTGAGGCGCTGGGTTCAATCCTGGGCACGGCACCAACAATAAACAAAGAACATTTAGAGTTTCATCACTTATTGTTTTAGATCGATGTGCTATCGAATCTATGCACTAAGTAAATTTGGAGAAAGAGCCCTGGGTGGGATAGATGAGAGGTTGCATACAACAACAATTCACATGTGTGAGTGTCAGAAACCAAATGAAGTTTTGCGCATGACAGTCAAAATAGAAACCTTTCATTCCATTTCTATGCTGACTGCAAGGAGAAGCATAGGGCATTTGTCATCTGGCCAAAATAAACTGCCTAGAGAAGAGATAATAATCTCAAGTGAAAGATTCTTATTTGGATTACTGGGGAACCCCTGTAGGGTGATCTTGTCCTCAGGGGGAAAAAAAAATCTGTGCACTATAGAGTAAAAGGAAAGGCCCAAATAATTGGGATGCATCCTGCAATCCCAAAGAATGGAAGTCAATAACAATATTTCAATGTGTGTTGTATCTAAACTAAACTACAAAAGTAGCTTTTTACCATTGCATGCAAATGAAGCCTGGAAAATAGCCTAGTTTGCATAATTGCACAGCTGTGGGCAGTCTGCCTTCCAAAATTCGGGCGGCATCTTGATAGCATGTGTCAGTCCCATAAAAGGGTTAATTTTGCAAACAGCCACTTTCCCATACAGATGGAGACAGAGTGCCGTCATCAATGTTTAATCAATCAATAGGCATTTATTCCTATGATATAAAGTTTACATTATCCTCCATCTGGAGCGAGTGGAGGAATAAGGAAGGAATCTGTCAAAAGCAAAATTACTTCTTGTTAGCTTTGCCCCTGTAATTTCAGTTCAGCTCAGTACATGTTAATCTTTTTTATGACTTAAATAAAGCAATAGAAAGTGATTATACTTTAACCCTCTTGTGAATTTCTTGTACACTTTCATCTAAACAACCATTCTAAACCATGCTTTGGGATAAGCTGTCAGACCTCTGTCTCATTACGTGATCAGATAATTGGCCAGTTATTTTGTAGGTTCCATTTTTTTTTTATCCAATCTATTAAATCCTGCAGTTGTGGGATTCTTGCCCTATCTCTTCTTGAAACAACTCTGCTATCTATTTTGATTCCTAAGTCTAAGCATTTATGCTGAACTGTAAGGTGATCCTAGACTTGAGTCTGAAGAGAGAGATGCATGTTTGGTTTCTGGTTTCATTGAATGGTCTATCTGCCTTCCTAAGCATTTGAATGAGTTGAAAGCTACGTTTCTGTAAAACAATGACATGAATGTCTTTCAAAAAGTTGTTGATATGGCCTATGTCTGATACCTGGGCCATTTAATTTAGGCCTGTGTCTGATACCTCTGGGGTATCGGACATATAATTTGTGGCCTATGTCTGATTCCTGACACCAACTGGGCCACTGAATTTGTGCCTGTGTCATTCCCTGATCTGCCCTCAACTGTTTTCTCTGTATCTAGAAGAGTGATTTGTCAGTGATGTTTATTTCAGTAGCTAGACCATGTCTTATTTATCTACAAGGGGGGGAAACAGAGAGTAAGAAAAGCAAAAGTGTAAAAATAAAATATTTTAAAGGAAAGCATATCTGTGCCTTTTATTTCTAAAAGACACTGATTAGTAGTACTGACACTACAGACAATGACCTGGATTGGACAAACTAGTTTGCCAGGAGTCTAGAATTGGACTTATGTCAGAAAACTTCGGGGGTAAGGTCTCCTTGTATTTAGGCCAATGTTTTTCCTTTCCATGTCTCCGATACTTTGGTAGGCCTATGCAAACAATAATTGCCACTCTAACACTGTTTTTACAGTGCTCCTTTGACTCTAAACCTTTAATTGAATATGTCTGTTGGTGTTTTTTACTATTTGTTCCATTAAGTCTTGAATGGCTGTGAGATTCTAAAACTATGTTTATTTCCTCTGGATGATTCAATTTAGTTAAAGTTAGTCCAGACATTCTGGATGTAGGGAGAGGGAGGAAGAAGAGGGAGAAGAGGAGAGGAGAAAGTAGGGGAGTGGAGGAAAGGAGAGAAAAGAGAAAATGTATGTCCCAGAGACAGGCAGGGGAGAAGGCATAAAGAAGGATGGGAGGGAAATTGGAGACATCAGTGGTGGGAAATGTGCACTGGTAAAGGGTATTGTATATTGTATGACTTTAACTGTGGAAAAAACAACAAATGTATTACGAACAATCTCATATCCATGGTGTTTAATAAAGTAATTGTTTAATACTGTAAAAAATAAGACTGATTAGTAAAAATAAGAAAGTGATGAGAATGAAAAGGTCCTTCATGCACATGATGATCAGAGAGTAAAATTATTTTTTAATTTAATCCATCATTTATAAATTAGCATTATTGTAATATAGTTTAAATAGAGACTTTTAAGGGGGAGTAAGTGTAGAGCGGTCAGTAGCAAGCCACACCCATGAAAAAGGGTGAATAATATAGGAGAAGGAAATTAGACGATTTTCTTCATACACATATAATAGAATTTTATTTTGTTCCCCCTGATCTTGCATCACTTATTCTTTTTTTAGAAATGAGAAAAATGGAGTGGTATGGGATGCACTTGGGAACATTGGTGGAGAGAGGTTGATATCAGTGGTGGGATTGACCCTGATTCATTGTATGTCTGAAATACAACTATGAAGAACTTTGTAAATCACAATGGTTTCAATGGAAGTAGTTTTATTTAAAGAAAAAAAAAAGAAGAGAGACATGTGGAGAGGAATTTACAAATGTCATTTTGCCACTAGGCTCTCCCCCAAGCCTGTTTGCAGTATCAAAGAGCCCAAAAGAAGCACTTCTCAATCTCCTGTATTGTTTATTATCTTCATCTATCATGCAATGCAGGTAAGAAAGAGAAGGCAGCTGTCATTGTGTTTAGTTCCAGATCAAAATACAAAAAGATAGATCTCACTGTGACACTACCTTATTTAATCTAACGCCACATGGGCAACTATTAGAACACAGCGTAAAAGCAATAGGTAGACATGAATAATGAATCAAGTTCCCCTCCCAAACCAGACCATCAAATGCAAAGTCTCAGTGTCCCAATCGCAACCATTGTCTACCCACATGCTCTGCTTCTTGCTCTCTGCAGGGCCCTGCTTTTCTGTTCACAAGTACTAAGCAAACCTACCACGCATAACAAGTCTAACCTGCTTCATGTCACCTAAACTAGACTGTGCATCACCACCAAAAACCTTTCTAGGTTAAGAACTGAGAATATAGATTCTAATAAATAGTTAATAAATCTGAGGGCATCAGAACCCTGTGTGGTTGCCCATGGTTGCACACACCCACAATATGAAATCAAGATTGTCAAGATGGAAGTATTTATTTCCACCTTCTGGGAGGTGCAAGGACTGGACCATGTTTAGCCAAAGACCAGTCACGAGGACCATGCAAGACATAATTCATCTCATTTTTTTTTTATCTCAATCAAATTATAATTCTCAGATCCTATTCAGTCAAATACAGTCATGAGTCTCCTCCACATTCAGGCTATCAGCTAACTTGAACCCTAAGAGAGGTATACTATTGGGCCTGATATCCCCAATCTTTAGATTAATGGAATTTTCCTGATTCTGGTCCTTGGAATTATACAAGTTGACTCACTTCTGCTCCTTTCATGGGACTCAGAACATATGAACCAGCAGATCCTGAGTGAATCAAACGAACATTCCTTCTAAGTGATGCTGCTAGAGTAGCAGCCTTTGTGGGTACAAACTCACTTAGATTGACAAAGTGGGTCAACCTTCAATCTTACAGCCTGGAAGAAAAGACTGTTCTCTTCACTATACGCAGTGCTCAGCTATAAACCCACATCTCTCCTCTCCTTCTCAGAAGATTCCTCAAAGCTTGGGCTTTCACCAAAGCCAGAAAGGGCTCCTCTTCAATCACTCCTGGATTTTTGAAGGGAGTGAAAACACATGTCAAATTTCAGTTCCAAACAGAAATTATTGATCAAAAAGGAAGCAAACTTTGAAATTGCAAGTGATGCTCCTGTCACAGAGGGCTCTTAAACAAAGAGGAGACAAGATGGCCCTTGACTTCCTAACATGGGGATGAGGTTTGGAACTATTGTTGGGAAGCAGCTTCTGTAAAGTGTTGGGATAAATGTGAGGATGTAGAAACACACCTGGGTACCTGAGAGTAACGCCCCAATGTGTCTCCCCACCCATCTCTCGCGTGCTCCTGGCAGAATTGGGTTGGGAGTAGGAGTAGATTAAATGGAACCAGGGAGATAAAGTTGAAGAATCATCATTCCAAAATATATATCAGCAATCTACAAATACAAGACGATTATACCTTGGAGTCTACAATTTAACTGTATATTTGTAAAATTTAACTAAATATTTGCATAGAAGTTATCCCATCTAAGACCATAGCTTTTGGTCACCATGAGACACTGAGGAAGAGAAATACATGGCCACTTAACTGTGTCTCTGCCCAGAGCCAGATTGAAAGAGCTTTACAAAGGAAGCAAGAGAGATGAAATGTCATTTACAAAGTGGTGCTAAGAGGTGGAAAGAAAATACACTGCAGACAAGCAACATGAGGAAACCACTACAAGAGTCAGGTAAAGCCATGACCTGAGAAATAGATTACCATAGAGATTATTTCCCTTGTTCACATGCAATCATAGCTGGATCCTTGAGACCCTAAGCACTTTCAGGAGTGATCCCTGAGCATAGAATCAGAAGTCATCCCTGAGAATCACAGAAATGACTCCAAACGCAAGCAAACAAACAACAGAAATTTTCCCACAGGCTGGAAAGATCTCCACAGGCTAAGCAAATGCAAGGCATGTGGAAGGCTCCAGTTGCATCCTTGGCACTGTTTATAAACTTCTGGGTGCAGCCAAGATGATCTCCAGAGCACAGTTTTGGGATAGCCCCTGAGTCTTACTAGGTATAGGCCAAAACAAACTAGAAGTAAATTTCCTGAACTGGAAAGAGTACAGAGAGAGAGGATAAAATGCTTGCCTTCCATGGCGCCAACCCTGGTTCAATACTTAACATCATATGTGATTTCCCTAAGAAATGATCCCTGAACACAGAGCCAGGAGTAAACACTGAGCACAGCTGGATATGGCCAATATCACACCAAAATAACACTCTAATAGGGCAAACATGTCTTATCTGCATATATGTCAGACAACCAGACTTAATATCCAGAGAGATCTCACCTTCTTAGAGTCTCTAAAAGTGTCCCAATTGACTGCTGCAGTGTCTACACAGACACTTCTTACTGTGCCCAGGCAGAAACTTTTTTTCTTTTGGTTTTTGGGTCATACCTGGCAGTGCTCAGGGATTACTCCTGGTTTTGCTCTCAGAAATCACTCCAGGCAGGCTCAGGGGACTATATGGGATGTTGGGAATCGAACCAAGGTCCGTCCTGGGTTGGCCATGTGCAGGCAAATACCCTAGCTCTGTGCTATCTCTCTGGCCCTCCAGTCAGAAACTTTAGTTACACTTTCAAACCCAAGCAAAGACCTCTGGACATGGTGAGAGGATCGCTCAGCTCATCTTTGGAAATGACAAGGTATCCGTCTTGTGCCTTGATGATTAGACTAAGATTGAACTTAAACAAATGTTTACAAGAAGTGGAAGCAACGATTAGCAAATCCATTAATTCAATTACAGCACAGGGTAACTCCTCAATATGTTTGTTGTTGCCACTGCTGATGATAATTAAAATCCTGTTTATAGATGGGCTGTGATGTCTAATCATTTCATAACTATCGAAGTCCTTATGCCTTGATGAGAATCATCATTATGTGTAAATATTGACTATGGCTGAACCTCAAACATGCCAATGAAGTGCAAGTTCTTCATCTCGTGCCAACCAGCAGCAAATAATAAGCCAGGACCTCAAAATGGACAACCACTAAGACAGATAGACAGATGGACATTGCACAGGAGCCAACGTGATCCCAGAGCACATGAGCATGCTGGCATGTTTCTATTTTCTACAGACCAGCTGAGCTCAGCCAGCAGAAGTTTTGCACAGAACTTGAGCTATTTCATCATCCAGTGACCTTGAAGACTTCTCAAGGCAAAGGTCCTTTTCCAGATTCAACCTCCTCAAAGTACCAGGAGGAAGTTGAAAGGACAGCAGCTCCTAGAAGTTTCCATGAACCTGTGACATTCCCAATACCACATGCTAGAGTTTTTCTAGTAATAGGTTTTTCTTTATGAGATTGCCTGCCATTAGAATGACAAAGCATTAGTGATGAGCTATCTTTCACCTTTTGGGTTTGGGGGTTACACTTAGCTGTACTCAGGGCTTACTCCTGATTTTGTGCTCAGGGATCACTTTTGGCAAGGTTGGCAGGAACCTATGTGGTGCTGGAGATCAAACCTAGGTGAGTTGGGTGCAAGGCAAGCAACTTAGCCAAGAAGGGTTATTCTTTCTCTCCCAAATGTCAGCCCAGATTGGTGGGCGGAATCAAAGTTACCCCTAGTAGGACCACACCCATGGGTGTCCTTGGTTTCCAGCAGTAAGTTAAAGATCAAGTGGATAAAGGACCTGCATTCCCGACACACTCCTCTCTGCCTGTCCCAACACCTGTATCCCCACACCTCCCTCCCCACTCTGCCTCCCACATATGCTATTTAGAATGTACCAGATGGAAATGAGTTATTGCATCCTGGTGGATGGGAGTTAGACTAAGTCACGCAGCTACTTTAAAAGTTAATACACCCAGGCTCACATTCCCCACATCCTCACCGCACCCAGAGATCCTGCAATTCTGTTCAACTCTGTGCAACTGCTGTTGCACCCATGGGAATAACAGAATGGGGAAGGAGCATTTCACCTTTGCCTAGAAGGAGTAAGGAGGTGCCTTTTTCTTTTTTTTTTTTTTGTGGTTTTTGGGTCACACCCGGCAGTGCTCAGGGGTTATTCCTGGCTCCAGGCTCAGAAATTGCTCCTGGCAGGCACGGGGGACCATATGGGGCGCCGGGATTCGAACCGATGACCTCCTGCATGAAAGGCAAACGCCTTACCTCCATGCTATCTCTCCGGCCCCAAGGAGGTGCCTTTTTCAAGTTTGGAGAAGGTAGCATCAAATCGATTTTCTTCCATCTTTCAGTCTGCACAAGCTTCTCTCATGCAAAAATATCTGTTTAAATTCAGAGGTGGTATAAAGCAAAAGAATTAATCAGACAAAGGTCTGAAGAGAGGGCCAGAGAGATATCATAGCAGTTAGGGCAATTGCATGCAGCCAATCTGAGTTTGATTCCTGGCATCTCATATAGCCCCTCAAGTACGACCAGGAGTGATCCCTAAGCACAGAGACAAGGGTAACTCCTGAGCACCACCAAGTGTGACATAGATAGATAGATAGATAGATAGATAGATAGATAGATAGATAGATAGATAGATAGATAGATAGATAGATAGATAGATAGATAGATAGATAGAGAGAGAAAGAAAGAGAAAGAAAGAAAGAAAGAAAGAAAGAAAGAAAGAAAGAAAGAAAGAAAGAAAGAAAGAAAGAAAGAAAGAAAGAAAGAAAGAAAGAAAGAAAGAAAGAAAGAAAGAAAGAAAGAAAGAAAGAAAGAAGAAAGAAAGAAAGAAAGAAAGAAGAAAGAAAGAAAGAAAGAAAGAAAGAAAGAAAGAAAGAAAGAAAGAAAGAAAGAAAGAAAAAAGGAAGAAGAAAGAAAGAAAGAAAGAAAAAGAAAGAAAAGAAGAAGAAAGGAAGAAAGGAAGGAAGGAAGGAAGGAAGGAAGGAAGGAAGGAGGAAGGAAGGAAGGAAGGAAGGAAGGAAGGAAGGAAGGAAGGAAGGAAGGAAGGAAGGAAGGAAGAAAGAAAGAAAGAAAAGAAAGAAAGAAAAAAGAAAGAAAGAAAGAAAGAAAGAAAGAAAGAAAAAAGAAAGAAAGAAAGAAAGAAAGAAAGAAAGAAGAAAGAAAGAAAGAAAGAAAGAGAAAGAAAGAAAGAAAGAAAAAAGAAAGAAAGAAAGAGAAAGAAAAAGAAAGAAAGAAAAAGATAGATAGGCAGGCAGACAGACAGACAGACAGACAGACAGGCAGACAGACAGGCAGGTAGGTAGGTAGGTAGGTAGGTAGGTAGGTAGGTAGGTAGGTAGGTAGGTAGATGGATGTATGTATGGATGGATAGATAGATAGATATAGATAAATAAAGGAAAAAAGGGTCTGCATTTGACATGCAGCACTCAAACTTGAGAAACACATTACTTAAGGTAGAATTTGTAAAAAGGGTGCAAGAAATGCAAGTTTCCTGAAAAGAAACCACGTTCCCTTAGCGTAACAGGAAACAGCTCTGAGTGTTTCTCTCTTAACACACACAAGATTTTCTCTTCTGCTTGTGACCCTCTATGATTACACTTGTGAGCTTCATGTAGCAAGAAGAGATCCCATAGGAGAAAACAGCCAGTGAAATATTCTAAACCCTAAGCAAGCTTAGAAGTTGCCTTTCCTAGCAGGGGACTGTGGGAAGAAGAGAAGAAAGGAGTCACATCGAGCAAGTTCCAGTATCAAAGTTCCTGTAGTCCACTCCTTATCCTGAGGGCAGAGCAGAGCTTTTGAAGTATCTAGAAAGATGGGAGAGATGCCACGAACCCTGGGCATGATCCCAGGTGAGGCAGGAGTGGTGCCCAGGGGACAGTACAGCTCATCAGTGGAAATGATATAACAGTGCTCCATAGTGGTAGGCACCTAAGTGTCCTTTTTAGTAGATTGCAGGGGAACAGAACCTCTGTGCCCTGTTCGAGGATGATGCCAACTCAGGCTTGGGCAGAATGATTCAACTGTCTGTTAGAAACATTAAGATAAAGGGGAAAATGGTCCCCAAACACATCAGTGCCCCCCAACCAAAACTGAAAGCAATGAACCACACCTCAGAGGTCATCACACCCAGGAGCAGGAAATGCCAGTCAGCCTGTCTGAGAAGACAGTAGAGATATAGATTATGCCATTTCCAAGAAACACAAGCCATCTGCAAGAGGAACAGAAGCAGGGGTGAGCCTTAGGGGAGACAAAAAAAAAAAAAAAAAAAAAGCAAAGGCAAACATAGGCACAAGGCTGCATTCACAGAACTTTTTCCAAAGGGGATCCCTGAGGCCCATCCAACAGGCAGGAGCTGGTGATAAGTTAAGCAGAACAAAAGGTGAGGTTTCATATTTTTCTTGGACCAGAGGAGTGTTGCAAGAGCAAATTTGCACTTTGGATCCAATTGCTTCAAGAGAAGTCAGAATCTATTGATGCTAGGACATTGTATGTCTAAAATTTAACTATGAATAACTCTAAATCACAATGCTTTGAAATAAAAATAATTTTTTAAGTCTGAATCAGCTACACACATGGAAAATTCTTGACTTTCAGAAGAGTTTATGTTCCAGGTTTAGATAGCATTAAACATTTTTTTAAATAATTTTTAATTTTGACCAAAATGGATTACAAATCTTTCACAGTAATATTTTAGGTACATAGTGACATTGAATCAGGGGCATTCCCACCACCAGTGTTGTTCTGCCTCCACCCCTGTTCCCAGCATATACCCGTATATTCCCATATACCCCTTCTTTGCCCCCTGAGCTGCTAGTATAGATGGTCCCCTCTGTGTCTACCTTGTTGTAGATTGGGTATCGATTCTGTTGTTGTTGGCTTTGGATTTGTTGTTTAAGTCTGATCATTTTCTGATTTCTACTCAATGTTCATACAAATGATTGGTCTCAGTATCATCCATTACTTCCCCTTCAATTCATGAGACAGAACAAGATGATTCAAGTTATGTGGTTCTGTTTGAAGAAACAAAAGGGGGGGGCAAAACTCAAACAAAAAATTGGGTGGAGTCCTTCTAGAGGCTATAAATGTCAATTTAAGAGAAGAGACAGAAAAAGGAAGAAAAACATAACAACAGTACAAAAAAAAAATCAAACAAAAAACGCCAAAAAGCACTCTTAGCAATGTTACTTTGTATGGTGGTGCTGATTTTATACTGTAGTATAGGTTTACAGTTGATCTATGCAATTTTTAAATTTTTTATTATTTTAAGGTGACGGGCTGTATCACAAGACATTTTCCTCTTCCTTTTTCATGCCCTCTCTGGGCCACCCACAAATGCACACAGCCTCTAGGGTAATCAGGAAGGGCCCTCTCCTATCCAGGCGGCTTCTCTCCAGGAATACAATAGGTGACCTAGTTGTCGAGCAGAGCTAAAGAAGAGGAGGAGGAATCCCCAGGTCTGTGGGTGAGGGATAGAGAGAGAATCTTGGGAATGAGATTTCTTGAAACCCAACGAAACTAATGCATGGGTGACTGCAGCAAGAAAGAGGGAAGATTCTTATACATGTCTCGGGGAGACAGGCAGAACCCCAGGTTGGAAAAACTACTTCCATTCTCAGACCATGGAGAATTATTGCTTGCAATCAATCAGTATATTTTGGAGCATGAAAGCTAGAAAGTTATAGTGCTCATTACTAGAAAGTGTGTTTGTGTGTGTGTGTGTGTGTGTGTGTGTGAGAGAGAGAGAGAGAGAGAGAGAGAGAGAGAGAGAGAGAAAGAGAGAGAGAGAGAGAAAGAGAGAGAGATACAGACAGAAAAGAGGACTTGATTCTGAACAGCAGGGCTGGCTGCAGTCATATTTCCTCTACATAAATATATAGCTCCTCTTTCTGACATAGAAAGACAGAAGTTAACACATTAACGGAATCACTTAAATACACTTAAAATCCATGTTCCTTTGAAGTTAGAACAATTCTTTAGGTCCTCTAGCTGAATGATATTTAATTCCAACTTTCTTTTCTAATCAGGAAGATTATATATCATACAAATACATTTTTGGCCCAGACAAAAGAAATTCATTTCCAAAAAATACTTGAGCCCCGACACTTGTTTTAAGCCCAGATTCATTATGCTTTCTGACAATTAAAATAGACAGGGAGGGCTGGAGCGATGGTGCAGTGGTAGGGTGTTTGCCTTGCACACAGCTGACCCAAGATAGTTTGATCTCTCAGTGTCCATTTGTTCCCCAAGCCAGGAGTGATTTCTGAGCGTAGAGCCATAATTAACCCCTGAGGTCACCGGGTGTGGCCAAAAACATAAAAAAATAGGATCATAATAAATAATAAAATTGACTGGCAAATAGGAATGGGGGAACGAACCAGATAGAGTTGGAGGCAGGAAAACTACACATCAGCATTTGCAGTTCTCAAAACACTAATCTCTAACTTGCTGTTGAGACATTGAACTGAAGCTGAAGATTGGCATCTAAACAATCTAATCCACCATCGGTTTAATTTTCACAACCTGAGCTTTTGACTAAAGGCTTTGACTCTCTTTCATCTTGCTTCTATCTGCTTCGTGAGCTATAGCCATGAAGAGAGCCATCTCTTGGGGAAAAGTATGTTCAGTGCAAAGACTTTATCTTGAGGTTCACTGGGGGTTTCATGGCTGTAAGTAGGCCTCTCCGTGAACTGCTTAAAATGTGACTTCAGACAGCTTCTTCCAAAATACACCCCCTTTCTTAGTCTGATATGAGCTAGGGAGGTTAATATGTAAAATCACCAGGGATGTAAATTCATTTCAGCATAAGCTCATCCTACCCTGATAATGTTGATGATTTAAATTTGAGAGAGAGGCAGAGAGAAGAGAGAAAATAACTCTTCTTTGAATCTGGCAAGCATAAGCGAGGCGTGGGGTTCAGAGGGGCCGTGCATTCTGTACCGTGCCTTTCAATAGCAAACAAAAACGCTGTGTCTGGAGAGAAAAGATCGGTTCTTGAAGCTGCACAGCTTCCTGAAAATTCTTTAGGAAATGTTGCCACCTACTGGAAAAAGTACAATAAACAGTCCTCTCAGCCCTGCAAAATCTTAATAAACTCAAGGTGGATCACAGCAGAAGGTCACTGAAAGTTGCCTTTCTCTAATATCATCACAATATTAAGGTACTGAAAGCCTATGTCACCAGGAACATATCTACCAAACAAGCCATGGAGCAGATCCCCATCCCCAGTGAAGTGGATTCCACATACAGGAATGATCCATCACATGGACAAAGTTGGACAGTTCTGACAATCAGAGCATTCTAGCCTTCTGCAGAACTCAAAGCAAAGTAGATGGGTGCTCAACTTGTCTTATGTTTAGTTCGTTTTGTTTTGGGGGAGGCCACACCTGGAGATGATCAGGGGTGACTCCTAGCTCTGCACTCAGGAGTTACTTATGATGGTGCTTGGAAGACCATCTGGGATTTCAAAGATGGAACCTGAATCAGTCTCATGCAAGACAAGCACACTACAGAACAAGCTATACTATTATTTCTGGTTGCCATTTATCTGCCTCTTAAATTTCATACATATATATTTGTTCTTTTTTTTTTTTTTTTTTTGGAGGGGTGCATTCGGCAGTGCTTCGGGGATATTCCAGGTTCTGAACTTAGGAATTACTCCTGGTAGGATCAGGGGAACTTATAGGATGCTGAGGATTGAACCCAGGTCGGCCTCATACTTCAAAGCAAGAGCCCTCCTTACTGTACTATTGCCCTGGCCCCATAATTCTTCTTTTAAAAAAGAGGTTCAACTTTGCCTAAGCAAATATTTTGAATTGGACTTTTATTTCCACATGTCTGCTAATCAACAGTAACACTTTTCAGGTAAAGAGGAGAGAGGGAAGTCCAGGCTATGGTGTGGCCCCTGTGCATAAGGAGTTGGGGTGTGGGACCCCAGAATGTAACAGGAACAACAGCAAAAGTAGAGAAAATAACTATTCTCCATGCTGATACTGTACAATGTTGGTATCTTTTTTGTTTTGTTTTTGTTTTTATTTCTTCTTCTTCCTTATTCTTTTCTTCTTTCTTCTCTTCTTTTCTTCTTTTCTTCTTCCTTCTTCTCTTCTTTCTACTTCTTTTCTACTTCTTTTCTTCTTCCTTCTTTCTTCTCTTCTTATTTTCTTCTTTCTTCCTTCTTTTCTTCTTCTTTCTTCTTTTATTCTTCTTTTCTTCTTCCTTCTCTTTTCTTCTTCTTCCTTCTTCTCTTCTTCTTTTCTTCTTCTTCTTCTCTTTTTTCTTCTTTTCTTCTTCCTTCTTCTTCCTTCTCTTATTCTCTTCTTCCTTCTTCCTTCTTCTTTTTCTCCTTCTTCTTCTTTCTTCTTCTTCTTCTCCTTCTTCTTCTTCTTCTCCTCCTTCTCCTTCTCCTTCTCCTTCTCCTTCTCCTTCTCCTTCTCCTTCTTCTTCTTCTTCTTCTTCTTCTTCTTCTTCTTCTTCTTCTTCTTCTTCTTCTTCTTCTTCTTCTTCTTCTTCTTCTTCTTCTTCTTCTTCGTCTTCAAGGAGGGTGTTTGTGTTGGGGGAAAGGCCTCTTTCCAAGTAGTGCTCAGAAGGCCCAGGGTCACTTCAGATGCTTCTTAGACAACCAGTTTGGCATTCTATTTATTTATTTATTTATTTATTTATTTATTTATTTATTGTTTTTTGGCCAAACCCGGTGAGACTCAGGGAATACTCCTGGCTATGCACTCAGAAATCACTCCTGGCTTGGGGGACCATATAGGACGCAGGGGAATTGAACCATGGTCCATCCTGGGTCAGCCACGTGCAAGGCAAATGCCCTACTGCTTCTGCCACCATTCCAGCCCCCAGTTTGGAATTTTAATGTGAAAGTCCAAGACTGTTCCTGCTTGGGCCCTGTAATGTGGACAGATTAGCCAGGCCACCCCTTGGTGCTGAAAGGGAGGAGGGCCTTCAGGGCTGTGCCTGGCGATGCTCAGGAAATCATGCATTATTCCGGATCTAATCAGGGTCCACGGGGTGCAAAGCATGTGCTTTGACCCCTGTGCTTCTTCTCTGACCTGACTGTTTATCTCTGTTTCCCATTCAATGTGGCTCTGACCATGAGCCAACTCCCATGAGAATACTTGTCCTCAGCCATATGGATGGGTATATTCATTATCGCAGTGGCAAAGCTTTTGTTCCAAAAGGAAACTAAAGAGTGGGGAAGGAGTGAGACCTAAAACCCCAAAAACATCACTCAGTGCTGACCTAGGTCTTATTGGGGTTCACATCTCTAATATGGAGATAGAGGGCTGTAAGTTTCCCCCAGTCTGTGACTCAGTCAGATGAATGCATATATAGAGACTCCATCTCCCCAGGGTGGCAGAAGGACTCCCAACATTCAGCACCTCAGAATACATGTGGTAATGAGCGACACTGTCCACATGCTAGATATGGCCTCTCCTTATACTGGGGAACTCTGTTGGGCTCCATCATCACAAGGGCAGCTGAGAAGTGGGGTTTAGCTATCCTAGTGGGATTGAGCTGTTCTCTGTCCCCCACTCCGAGGTGGGGGAAGTCAGTGGCCCCTTTGCCCAGCCAGCAGGAAACCCCAAAGAGAGCAGCTGAGCTCTGTGACCAGGTGAGCACTAGGGAAGGAGCCAAGGCAAGTTCCTTCACCAGGAAGATGGTTCTTCCTATCATCCAATCCCTGGCTGAGATAATATAACGACATCAAATATGATGGTGGCCTGTGACCAGTGGGTGCATGGATGTCTGATCTCCTAGGGAGACAAGGGGGGGGGGGTAGTACACAGAGATGGGGCAGTGCCACCTGCCTCCCAAGCAGCCTGAGTTTCTAGCTGCCCCTCTGCTATTACTCTGTCCATAAAAGCTCAAAGCTAGAGGCTGGCAGGCACAAAGTACACAGACACTGAGAAAGATACAAAGAGGAAGAAAGAGGGCAAGACTAAGAGAATCTTTGGGAAAATATTATTTGGACATTTCTGGTGCAGAAATGTCACTGGTGTTGGTCCTACCTTTGCACCACAAGTGCTAAATTGACTCACTGCCCCGCAGATACCCAGGGCCAACTAACTCTCAAGGCACAAATGCATTAATCACGGCTGGCTGGTGCCAGCCTCCAAAAGGGCCAATTCTTGCAACAGCCGGAGCCAAAGCCTTTCATTCAACAGACCACACACCTCGGTGTCTCTCTGAAGGCTCAGAACTGGGCTTGAGGGGTACGGGGTGCCCTCTAGGACTTCTGCAATGTTCTTTTCTCTGCATTTAGGAATCAGTGGGTTGATACTGACCCTTAGGATGAAAGAAAATAGTGAGGACTTTCGGGAGCAGACAGAATTCAGATTTCATACAGATGAAACAAACACACCTACACACACACACACACACACACACACACACACACACACACACAGAGGCTTTCAGGGAGAAACAGAAAATAATGTTCTGCAATTACAGCCCACAGCTGCTGCGGTTCGAGGTGCGTTTGCTACCCAGGTGCGGCCATTATGACAATGAATAGCGCACATTTACGGCGCCGTCCATAGGGGTAATAATACGAGGGTTGAAAAGGTATTTTCATTTGCAGCCTGATGTTAGGCGGAAAATAAAATCAGGCTTTTCACAGCCAGCCTGATGGCTCCACTGCCGCCAGGGAACCAAGCCTGAGACTCATCTAGAGCTCTTCTGACAGCAGGAACCTGGCAAGGGTTACCTGGAGAGCTAGACCCTCTTTCAGAGAAAGAATGAGAGAGAGAGAGAGAGAGAGAGAGAGAGAGAGAGAGAGAGAGAGAGAGAGAGAGAGAGAGATTGCATGGGCCAGAGAGAGAGGAGAGAGGGGAGAGAGGGGGAAGAGAAAGAGGAGAAAGAGAGGAGAGAGGGGGAGAGAGGAGAGAGAGGAGAGAGAGAGAGAGAGAGAGAGAGAGAGAGAGGGAGAAAGAGAGGAGAGAGGGGGAGAGAGGAGAGAGAGGAGAGAGGAGAGAGAGAGAGGAGAGAGAGAGGAGAGAGAGAGAGAGAGAGAGAGAGAGAGAGAGAGAGTGAGAGAGAGAGGGGAGAGAGAGATTGCATGGGCCAGAGAGAGAGAGGAGAGAGGGGAGAGAGGAGAGAGAGGAGAGAGGGGGAAGAGAAAGAGGAGAGAGAGAGAGGAGAGAGAGGAGAGAGGGGAGGGAGAGAGAGATTGCATGGGCCAGAGAGAGAGGAGAGAGAGGGGAGAGAGGAGAGAGGGGGGGAGAGGGGGAGAGAGGAGAGAGAGGAGAGAGGAAAGAGAGAGAGGAGAGAGAGAGATTGCTTGGGCCAGAGAGAGGAGAGAGAGAGAAAGAGATTGCATGGGCCAGAGAGAGAGAGAGAGACAGAGACAGAGACAGAGAGACAGAGAGAGAGATTGCATGGGCCAGAGAGATAGTGCAGCAGGTAGAACACTTACTTTCCAAGTGCCTAACCCAGGTTCATGCTATGCAATCCCCCATCACTGCCAAGAGAAAGTCCTAAGCACAGAGCCAGGAGGAAGCCCTAAGTACATCTGAGTAGGGCCTGAAATCCAAAATAAAGAAATAGATCAGGGGGCTGGAGTGATAGCACAGTGGTAGGGCATTTGCCTTGCATAGGGCTGACCTAGTTTGGACCTGGGTTTGATTCCCGGTATTTCTTCTGGTTCTGAGCCAGGAGAGATTTCTGAGCACAGAGCCAGGAGTAACCCCTGAGCACTGCTGGGTGTGGCCCCAAAACAAAATAAAACAAACAAAAATTAGAAATAAATCAGGGGAAATGAGGCACCTTGCAATTTTGAGAAATGACCAGTATCTTCCACTGTGACTATCTCTGCCTGATACCTAGTCATCTCTGGGTTCCAGAAATACTGCAATTGTGGGGGTGGGAACTGTATAAATAAATAAATAAATAAATAAATAAATAAATAAATAAATAAATAAATAAATAAAAGAAATACTGTTGGGAGGAGTTTAGGGGGAGGATTCTGATAGATGAGGAGTGGACGTAGTGCCATATCACAACCACTGGCCAGAGCTGCTCTACTCATTACAGTCTTTGACCAAAGGGCAAAGGAAGTGAACCTTTAAACAACTAACACTTGCCTGCTGCTGGGCCATTAAAAGAGGCAAGAATGGGGGAAAAAAAGGAGAGTAATTGGGAGGATTTCTAGGAGAGTGAGGCTTAGAACGAAGACAAAAGGTCACATCTTAGCATGATCATATACAGGAGCTCAGTGACCTTGAGTGATCTCTTTATTTTTGTTATTATTACTTTTTAATCTTTATTGATGAAAGTTTTTTGACTTATGATACTATGATTGGTAATATTTTAAAATAATTTTTATTTTGACCAAAGTATTATGGGTAATTTTATGTGGGCATCTTTCAAACACCACACTCATTCCTAGGTGCCACTTTAAAACTTAGGAACTTCTAAAAAAAAATTGAGCTAGCTGGACCAGAGAAATAATACAGTAGATACATATTTCTGCATTATTCTATAAAACTAAAAAAAAAAAAAAAGAAATAAAGAAAGGTTGGGGGCCAGGGCCAAGTGGTCTCAGATGCATTGTTGGGGGGAAAATAAGGACAGAAGTATCTAAGCCAAAGTCAACAACAATAGAATCAAAAGACCTAAACTTTAACCATCTAAATTTAAATGGGCCTGATATACCCGCAGGCCAGGAGGCAAAGGGTAGTGATATAGGATGCACTCTGGGTTCATTGGTGGAGGGAGGTTGACAGTGGGAAGG
The DNA here is from genome assembly GCF_024139225.1 of Suncus etruscus. Classification (NCBI taxonomy): domain Eukaryota; kingdom Metazoa; phylum Chordata; class Mammalia; order Eulipotyphla; family Soricidae; genus Suncus; species Suncus etruscus. The sequence continues at coordinate 49,881,685 of NC_064865.1, forward strand.
GTAAGTGGGAAGGGTCTTGACTCATTGTATATCTGAATTCAACGCTGAAGGACTCTGTAGATCACAATTGTTTTAATAAAAATAAAAATGTAAAAAAACATTAAGAAAATAGGGGGATTTGAGGACACACACACACACACACACACACACACACACACACAAAGAAAATAGTATAGTGGGTAGGGAGGGTACTTTCTTTGTATGAGATTGATCCAGGTTCAATCCCTGGTACCCCATATGGTCCCTCAAGTACCGCCAAGAAGGATCCCTGAGTATAGAGTTAGGAGTAAGCTTAAAGCACAGCCACGTGTGGTCCAGAAGCAAAAGCAGCCATGAGAGAAGCAGTATGTGATGTCCAGAGTGATAATGAAGTTCTTGGAAAGAGCAAGGTTATGCAAACACCCAACAGCCAAAGAGGAGAGATTATTTGAGGAGTTTGGATTTTTTATATCCATCTATCTAGGCAGATCTGTGAATGATCTCAAAGAGATTCAGGCCAAAGACTTTTCTTTTAAAGAAAAGAAGAGAGGGCAAACTATCTCAGTGGAAGAAAATAGTACTATATCTATTTCTCAGTACCATCGAGTCTGCTTCATGCCAAAACATTCCAGGAGATAAGGAAAAAAAAAACAAAAGCACAGCAGAAAAAAATTGTTTTCATATTGTGGACTCTTAACAGAATAGAGTAAACAATAAATACTGTGCATTGTGGGGTGGATTTTCACAGATGAGGGTCTTTCAGACCCAGATGGGCATTGTCCTGGCAGTCTGCATGCTCAGAGTCCAGGTGGAGCACTGCCCACTGCTGAAAGCTTAGCACCTGCTGGCCTGGCACAGTGGCACAAGGGATTTGCAGAGACCAACCACACCAGGGTAAAACTGTCCTAGGGAATGGGGAAGGTTGCTCATCTCCCAGTTTACTAGGGAAAATGGGCTTTTTTTTTTTTAGAAATCATAAAAGTGAGGAAAGGCTTAAAATGAATTTGAAACTTAGCAGGAAGCCTGAGTAATGAAAACTAAAACTCCATGGCTGAGCTGGCTGGCACACTATGGATCTGGAAGAGCTCACACAGCAGAAGTCTCAATGGTGGAAGTCTTAGAAGACAGAGGCAACTCTGAGCCACTGTTGGGATTTAGGTTTATGATGATAATAGTGACGGTGGCAATCAGTCATTGATGGAGAGGAGGTGTCATCACTTTCTTATAGACCAAAGACCTCTGAAGTACTTGCCTCAAGTGTTCGTTTTATTTAGTAATTTCGAGAAAAAAAAGTTGTTGATCATAGGGTATCAACTGGCATGAGTCTAAGTCCATTCATAAGACATGAGGCCACATGGGGAAGCTTGAGAATCTGGACGCAGAGACAGGGATTATCAACACATAATTACCAGACTCTACATTAGAACATTTGGCAAAGGAAGAAAGGAGTGTTGGGTGATGGCACTTAAGAGGATGTGGAATCCAGACTAGGGGTTTAGAAGAGGTTTTGAAGAGGACCAACTCTGCCAACTCACTATCTGTCAGGATGTGAAGGGGAAGGAAAGTGAGGAGAAGCTGGGATGGCAACAATTGGTCCAATGCTGTCTGCCATGCCTACTGAAGAAGGGCATGGCATAGAGGAGATCTTGGAAGGACAATTGTTGTAGATGAGTATTACCACACACATAGGTATTTAGACTCCAAGATGGCCACCAATGCACTTTCTGCATACAGACCTTTGTGTTGCCTCCCTTCCCCACTCCACCAAAATTGAGCTGTGTGACCAATAGACTATGGTAGACAAGTGGCATTCTAATATTGGGTTATGAGAGACCTTGCACTCACTGTGATAAAAGTCAGTAGCTGTACATAAAACAACCTTATGTGAAAACTCCTATATGGTGATGGTGTGAGGTCTTGTGAGTGAGTCCTTCCACCATATCAGTCTCCAGGTGGCACAGCTTTGCTGCCATCTTACCTTCATGGCAACCTCTTGACAGACCCAGAATCAGAATCTCTAGCTCAGGTGGGTCTCAATTCTTTAGAAACTGTGAGATAAGCAGTGTCTGTTGTTTGAGCAACAACATTTGGGGCTAATTTGTTACACAGCAACAGATCACTGATACGCTTAGTATGGAAAACATATTAATATATTAAGGAGCAAGTTACAAAAAAAGTATATTTAACTTGAACCTGATTTTCATGCATTATAGATTGGTAGGTTGCATATGTAATGATAACATTTATTAATATTTATAGCAAACAAGCCATAAAAGTTATATCTTAAGTTTAAATATATTTTATGCTAATTAAAGCTCATAAATAACATAGAAAGTAGATGCCCAGAGACCTTCTCGAATGTCCGTCTAACTAGTTGGACTATTCAACTTTGGGCAGGGCCTGATCCTCCCCACCATACAGACTTGAGCTGTGGATGGGACCTTTAACAGGGTTGAGATCTAGAAGGAAGCCACCTTCTCTGCAGAGGGGCATGAAACAGGAGGAGCAGAACAGAGAGAACTGAGGCCAGATCATTTCCCAAACAGTTTCTGTGAGGTGAAGAGAAGGACAGATGCACAGAAAGGTAGTCTCTACCCAATGGCATCCATAAGAATCTGAAGGCTTGGTGGGTATAAAAATGTCTTCTAGAGTATATAACAGGGATATCCATTTTAAGGCGGCCCCTGGGTAGTCACTCAGAAACTGTTAGTTTGCCTGCTATCTCAACCACATTAGATGAAACATCAGTTAATTAAAATGACACAGAGTCATCCATATTTCTTTTTTTTTTTTTTTTGGTTTTTGGTTTTGGGGTCACACCCGGCAGTGCTCAGGGGTTACTCCTGGCTCTATGCTCAGAAATCACTCCTGGCAGGCTCGGGGGACCATATGGGATGCCAGGATTTGAACCACCGTCCTTCTGCATGCAAGGCAACTGCTTTACCTCCCAGCTATCTCTCCGGCCCCAGAGTAGTCCGTATTTCTTACCACCAGTATTTCTGAACACCATCCCTTCTAAACAATTGCATCATATACAGAAAACTAAGCATCTGTTATTAAGGTGAAGAGTCCTACCCAGTTTTTCTTTTTGAAAACATTTTTTTAAGAATGGAAGAAGGCTGGGGCTAGAATGATAGTACAGCAATAGAGCATTTACCTTGCACAGAGCTGACCCAGAATGGACCTGGGTTTGAGCCCTGGTGTCTCATATGGTCCCCCAAGCAGGGAGCAATTTCTGAGTGCATAGCCAGGAGTAACACACACCAGGTGTGACCCCAAAACAAACAAAACCGAAAAAAGAATGGGAGAGGGATGGTGAAGCAGGAAGATTTTTAAATGTATTAGCCACCAATGTTTGGGAAATTTTCTCTTCATTGCAAAGATTCTGGTCTGGGGAGCATCAGAGTAACAGTCCTGGGATTCAAAAATCCATCTCCTTCCTATGAAGAGCATAAAGGGTGTTTCTGCATCTTTGCTCTGAGGAAAGATCGAGAAAAAATGGAGGTGCTATAGTGAGAAATTCATTGAAATTACCCTCTCCCAGGGGACCGGTTCATCTTTGATGGAGTTTTTTTAGTGTGGTGATGAGTGACAGTGTCTACGAAGGAGAAATAGAGAAGGCATTGTTGCACAAATATTGAGAAAAAGTCTATGCCAAAGGGAAATATTCGTTATTTTTTTTAAAGTGCAGTGCCCAGCACAGAGCTACACTTATGCAACCCACTTGGAAAACAGTGTTGGGTTTCAAGGAAATTTTGCCCTGAAGAGCAAGCCTCCAATACTCCATGTGTTTACATCTAGAAATGCCTGTGGGGTCCATTTCTCTCCCCACCCTCACAAATAGTACCATGTTTTTCAAATGTCATGTTTATTTTAGACTTTTGAAAGAGGTAAGAGAGAGAGGAAAAGGCTGTCTTCTCTCAAATTTAGGGGGAATCAACCACCTGCATCAACCACAGCCTTAAACTCTGCTCTCTCTCCAGCACCCGATTTTGAGAATCCTTGAGCTGGTCCACTTTCCTTTATTGGCAACTAGTTCCAACTAACCTTCTTTAGAAAACTGGATGTTTCTGGGTGTCTGTTCTCCCCTTCATGTTACAAAAAAATTGTCTGGTCTCAGTTCTGTCTTTCCTACTCCTTGGTCCATGCCCCTCTCTGCAGAGAAGGTGGCTTCCTTCTGGATCTCAATCCTATTAGCTCGAGTCTGTACAGGGGAGGGTACAGGCCTTGCCCAAAGATGAACAGTCCTACCAGTTAGCCAGACATTCAAGAAGGTCTCTGGGCATCTGCTTCTAGAATATTTATGAGCTTTCATTAGCATCATGGAGTTTTAGACTTAAAAATATCACTTAAGGCCTTGAGTTCAGGCGTTCTCCATCCTGCCTTCTCCCTGAATTAGATCCCTGAATTCAAAGAAAGCCATACCGCCATCAGATCACTGCTCCTTTTTTTGTGTGGGGGGGTAGGAGGAGGAAGTATGGGATGTTGGGGAGGTTGGGGGCTTATATAGCTGTGCTCTGGGCATACTCTTGTATCACTTTTACTATAGGGATCATTCCTGAAGGTGGTTGGAGGACCATATGTAGTAGTAGTGTGAACCACATGCCCAGAAAATGCTGTACTCTTGTATTATATCTCTCTAGTCCACTGTTCCCCTTCTTAAATGCAGGCATTTCTTTTATACCATTCCCTACACTGAAAAGCTCCTTCTGTTTGGGTGCCTGCTGTTAAATACAGAAACATGGGAATCTATCATTAAATCACCTAACAGTTGCTTAACAGCGACTATAGCTACTACTATTAGCAACATAAAGAAGAGAAAGGAATTCTTAGCCATGAGAGCTTATATTGTATATATTATATTATATATTATGTATATATAGTTTCAGTATAAAAATGTTTACCCACTATACAACCAGCTGTCCACAATCTTTCTCTGGGACAGATTCCATCACTCAAATATGTATTATTTTTCATACCACTCAAAATGGATGACAAAGAGCTAGAGATAGTTCATGGGTATGGCATTTGCCTTGCATGCAGCCACCCCAGTTTCAATCCCTGGCATAATATATGGTCTCCTGAGCCCATGAGGAGTAATTCCTGAGTAAGATCCAGAAGTAAATTCTGATTTTTGATGGGTGTGCCCCACTAAAAATAGATGACAGAACAAGAGGACTTTACACTCAAATGTAAATACTTTATTTACTTTATTTAAAGTATTTACTTTGTTAATATGTTATTCACGAGTATGTATTTCAATCTCTCCATGAATATTTCCAGTAATGAGGCTTCTTTATTCTGAAAATGGCAACTATATGTTATGCATCAGCATTAACATTTATGGTATTGTATATTTAAAAAAATTTATTTTAACTCTACTGTTAATTTTAAAATAAATTATTTTGCTTAAAAATAAAAACATTAAATACTTTTGGGGGGATTTTGGACCACACGCAGTTGTACCAATGACTTACTCCTGGCTTTATACTCAGAGATTACTCATGATGGGACTCATATGGGGTGCTGGAAATTGAATCCAGGTCAGTGTTATACAAGGCAATGCCCTACCCACTGTATTATCTCTCAGCCCCTTCTTAATACTCTTTTTTGGGGGAGCACACCCGGCAGCGTTCAGGGAGTTTCTCTTAGCTTTATACTCAGAAATCACTCCTGGCAGGCTCAGGGGATCATATGGGATGCTGGGATTCAAACCACCGTCCTTCTCTATGCAAGGCAAATGTCCTACCTCCATGCTATGTCTCTGGCCCTAATGTTACTTTTAAATAATATTACAAAGAAGCAGTTCTCATCTTTAACTTAAACCCAATTTTACATACTTGAAGAGCAGACGTATTACTAACTTCTTTTTAGCACTTCTTTATACTATACCCAATCCATTTTATTGCCTCTTTTAACACAAAACATAACATAATGCATTGTGTTTTGAACTTTGTACTTTTCATTTACAATATCTTTCAAGGATCTTTTACTATTAGTACATGGAGAACATTTTCATTTATTCTAAATATATTCTATTGTGCAGACATGCCATAATTTATTTAATCCCTTAATGACAGACACCTGGTTTGTTTGTTTTTTTTAATATTTTAGAACTGTAAGCATCAAGGCAATATCTCACTCTGCTTATATGTATTTATATGTTTAAAATGTGTGAAATTATAGCTACAGATTACTTCTTTAACATGTACTTACTGGGTGAGAAGGGTAAATGAGTATTTTGTAAACTGAAATAGATAAGGACAAATTGCCCTTTAATGAGAATGTATAAATTTAAACTTCCGCCAGCAAGGTTTACAATCAGCAGTCATTTTTGAGAGCTAAGAATGAAAAGGAAAAATGGAAAGTCAGACCTTAAGTTGCATTTTATTTGGAAAGATATTTTAATGTAAATATAAATGGAAGCTCAGCGATCTCTTGTTCAATAATTTTTTATCAAAAATCAACTATGGGCCGGAGCGATAGCAGAGCAGTAAGGCATTTGCCTTGCATGTGGCTGACCCAGGATGGAGAGGCATCCCCCCACCCCTCCTTGAGCCTGCCAGAAGTGATTTCTGAGCACAAAGCCAGGAGTAACTCCTGATTGCCACCAGGTGTGGCTCAAAAAAAAACAAAAACAAAAACAAAAAAAGAAATCTACTATATCTTGGCAGAATTTATAATGCAGGTGAGAGAGTCTGCAAAATATAAGGAACTAGGTTGTGGGGAGATAAATTAAAGGACTAGGCACATACTATGTATGCTGAACCCCTGAGCTTAAACCCATCACCCCTTGGACCTATATTACTGGGCCTACAGCAGCCTCAGAACACCTCATGTAATCCAAAGACACAACACAGAACAAGGTGAAAAACAGTCCCATCCCTTTAATAAGTTATAATTTTATAAGACAAATAGAATTGGGACCAGAGAGAGTATGCCTTGAACATTTCCAACCTGAAATTAATCCCTGGCACCCCATACAGTCCTCTAATTCCCTACGAGAGTGATCCCTGAGCACATAACCAAGAGTAAATCATGAGTGCAACTGGGTGTGGTCCAAAAAAACAAACAAAAAAGACAAATAGTGGGACCAGAGCAATAATGCAGCAGAGAGGACATTTTCATCGCATGCACCTGACCCAAATTTGATCCCTGGCATTCCATATGGTTCCCCCAACCACTGCCAGGAGTGATTCCTAAGTACAGAGCCAGGAGTCATCTCTGAGCATCAGGTGTGGCTCAAGAACTAAACAAAACAAAAAGACAAATAGACTCACTTTGCCATTAAAAATGATCTCTGTAGTGTAATAAAAGGCAAAGACGGTGTCAAGAAGCCTCAGTATAATATCACATGTGAGGGTGAGGGAAAGTATCCTCAAAGTCATGGTGTCTACTAAATTTACAACGAAGTTAAGTTGTAAGTAGAATCGTCTGAGTCAATGCGCATGGACAGCTCTGTCAGCTCCAGGAAATTCTTCCTGAGTGCCAGGTCTCCTGCCTGTGCTACTAGAGCAATCATTCAAATGTTCACAAGTCATATGATCTGTTCAGGGGCTGGACAGACAGTACATGGGTTAAGGGTTTTGCTGTAATGCAGCTAACCCCGTATCAAACTCCTTGCTACTTTAACAGCCAGAGAACATCATTTGAGGGTGGCCCCCCAAATTTTTTCAACTAAAAAAATTAATAAGACATTTTTATACCTTAAAATCAGGAGAAAAGTCTTTTTTATGCATACTTTAGGAAATAGCTCTGCTTAATTATTGATTGCCAATGCTGCCACTTCCAGCCTTGGCTGCCGTGGAACTCATGCTGTATGTCTGTAATGTGGAATTCACCCGGGAGGGAGAGATTTAAGAGCCTGGTCACTGCTTCCTAGAATCAAATGTCACAGTCATTAAAATGTGGACCCAGCAACCTCCAAATAATTCACTCAACTTTCAAAATAACAGTCAACTACAAAACCTCCGAATATGATATGCCAGTATTGCAATATATTTTCCCTCTCGTCTCTTTTCTCTCCAATGTAGACAAGTGCCTCCATGCATCCATCCATTAGATAAACAAAAACTCCCTCTAAGTAGGAAAATATGTCATGAATGCTAGCAATTGGGACTGAGCTCAATAATTCAGTGGATTGGACCAAAGGCTCTGCATGCAGGAGGCCCAGGTTTGGTTCCTGGCACTACCATGTCTCCTGAACAAACCAGGATTAAATTCTGAGCCCTGCTGGGTGTGTCTTAGTCACAAGAAAAGCAAAGAACATGGCTCCTGTCTTCCCATTCCAATGAGAAGCTTTTGCTTTCTCTTTCTAATCTCTTTTCCTGAGAAATCACAGGCTATGATTACTAGCTTTTCTTTTAAAAAACATGGCACCCAGATTAAGAATTCAGAAATCATGGCATGTTGCATTTGCAAAAAAATAACATAAGAACTTTCCTTTCTGTGTGTTTTTCTTCTCAATACTGCTGCTATCTTCAAGAGAGAATCACCAAAGAGCTGCTTAAACTCATGCAAATCTTTACCTTTTCAAATAATGACAATCTTGCAAGTGCTTTGGTAGTTTAAGAAATCAATGTTAATATTTTATTGTTGCTGGCTGTTGTGGGTTATAAGATTGAATAGAATCAGCCCTGGTAGCTGAGAAGCCAACCTGATTCTCTGCCCTGTGCTTTTATTGGCCAACTTTAGACATCAGAAATAGAGATGACCCCAAAAGAAGGGTTTCCCCTCCCCACCTCAGCATCGTATTATTTTTGCAGAAAGGAAATGACAACCCACGAGCTGGGCTTCGTCCCCTTACCCTATCTCCTGAATGCAGTTTTTCCAATAATTTAATAACATTCACCGGGATATTAGATTAATTGGATTTTAATTCCAAATGACTGTGAAAGCAGAGAAATGAGTTGCCAGCTCATATTAATGAGAAGATCTATTAGGGGCTCCTCTCTGATAGACACATACAGTGGGGTTATAAATATTTCATATCCAATTAATTGAATTTTGCCCCCTTCTCCATGACACTGCCCTGAAACATCAATCAAGCAGGACCAGCGAAAGAACAGAGGGATGTAGGGAAAGCTAAGCACTTCTTTGGAAGAGGATCCTCATGATGGGTATGGGGAACGGGCTTCCCTACCCAGAGAACCCCCTGCCATTCGCACGGGGACCTGCAGAGAGAGGCTGGAAGCTTTTACACCAACTTCAGCTGGTTTCATACGGTGGGGAAATGAATGATAATTAATCAGACAGCAGTTTGATCCAGGGCTGGATGCAGAAGGTTATTCGAGTCCTGCTGCAAATAGATTTATAGGTGTAATTGCCATGTTGAATGACCCTCTGTAAATGGGCTCATTAAACTAGCCATCAGTCAAGACGTCTAATTGAAGCCATGCAGCGGGCTGCAATCCGGAGCATGCGGCTCATGATAAACACAGCTCTCCCTCGGCAGCCTGCACTCTGGACAGTGAGATAGGGCTGCAGGCTGGCCTGCGGGTGCATCTCGCTTCTCCTGCTTCCTCCAGTTCATTATCTCAGGGCTGGCGGGAGAAGGACGCTGCAGACCTCCTGCCCTGTTCCTCCTCTTCCACCCTGCTGGCCCCCAGAGAGCCTAGGGAAGTCTGCTAAGGCGAGCAGGGAGGGAAAACCTTGTGAGGGGCAGGTCAATAGGGTTTCCTGCAGCTTGAAGGATCACCGTGGCGCACCCCATTATCTTATCTTGCCAGGTTTGTCATTGTTCAGCAGGGACCAGAAGTAGTTGGACCCATGCAACAGGCCTTGTGTGGCTGCAGCTGTTTAAAGCCTCTTTGTGGTGCTAGGGAGATGATCAAATAACAGAAGCATTGCCTACAGGAGCTCCAGGTACCATGTTTGGCACTTCATGGAGCACAGAACCTGGAGCAGCCCTCCAAACAACACTGGTGTAATCCCAAAACAAAAGCAAAACAGCAGCAAATTGCTGCTGATGACAATCAGAGCATTTTCTGTGAGGCTGAAAAATTATAAATGATCCACCCACAGGATTCTGTTTAAATTGTGAGATTTGAGTTTGAAAGACAGTTCAATAGGTTGGAATAAGATTCCAGATTCTCCTTGATAGGCAAGAACCCCAGGTATTTTCCTTAACACCACATACCCCCCTAAAATGTGACCACAAAAAATGAGGAGGAGAGGAAGAAGAAAAGAAGAAGCAGAAAAAGGAGTAGAAGAAGAGAAAGAAGAAGGAGGAGGAGGAAAAGAAGGAAGAGGAGAGAAGACAGAAGAGAAGAGTAGGAGAATGAAGAGAAGAAAGAGGAAGAGGAGGTGAGGAGAGGAGGAGGGGAAGGAAGAGAACAAGAAAGAGGAGAAGGAGGAGAAGGAGAAGGAGACAAGGCAGACATGCTACCTGCTGTACTATTTCTATCTCCATGATCTACATTTTGTTATTTGGGTACTCAGGGGCCAGCATTGTTTATGGGCCAAAAAAGGCCAAGAATCAAAACCATTGTAGTTGAATCTTGATAAAAGCCTAAACAAAAGTGTTTTCTCATAACTTCCCTTTCCCTTAACCTTTTCTTTTAGTATATAAAAGCCCACCTAAACTACGAGGTCTTCCCAACCCTGGTGGGTGGGTTCTGAAGAATAAATAAAGGGTCTGGCCTTGGGGCTCATGGGAGAAAGCAAATGGCATAAACAGCACAGGTCAGTGAAAGCACATGGAAGATAGAAAAAGCACATGGCAGAGAAGGGCCATGAGGAATAACGCTAGCTGACTCAAATGAATATCTTTTCGGACTCTTGGTGTATTTTTTCTCCACTACTACCCTGATTCATCAGAATCGTCTGCCTGAGGGGTCAGAAACATGGTGCCTGGGACATCTCATCCAACTCATGGATATATATTTTTATTTTTATTTTGCAAACCATGACCTCATTCAAATGAGATGTGTGCTCTGTCCACCTCCCATAATTACTTTTTTAGTAAGAAGGAAATCGCCTTGCTCTTTCCTCAATCCACCTTTTGTTTATGAATTCAAGTGTATTTGATGCATAACAATTTTTTTAGATAGGCTGATTTTATGGACATATTATGAAATGGTTACCAATGAAGTTTACTTCACCCATCATTTGTCTATGTTAACAATTAATTCTGAGCACTTCTATATTTTTCTCTCCTGAAAACTCCTGATATGAGCATAAGAGGAATCAAGGAATCCACTAACCAGGCACCTGCTGTGTTCTACTATATAGTATCTTCTCTGGCCTCCTTTGTTTACTGATATTTCCCCTTGTATTAGTTTTCTATTGCTGCTATAACAAAACATCACAAAAAAGTGAGTGAGTTAAAGCAATGCACAATGATGACTGACTGCTGTTATGGTAATCAGAAGTCAAAACTGCTGTGAAGTATAAAGAAAAATATGATATAGTTCTCAGTTGAAACAAGCCCAAAGATATTGTCAAAAGACAATAGGAAACTGATTCTACAAAGTGGGGAACAGGAGAGGGGTTGGAAAGGGACTTTGAAACCATGGTGGAGGGTTAGTGACCCTGTGGAGATGGGAGTGGTATGCATCTTTGCAAGTGTATAATAATAATACTGTGAAAGCTTCTTAAATGTTACTTTAGGGGCTGGTGCAATAGTGTAGTGGGTAAGACATTTGCCTTGCATGTGGCCAATCTGGGTTCAATCTCCAGCATCCCATATGGTCCCCCAATCCTGCCACACGCGATTCCTGAGCTCAGAGCCAGGAGTAACTCCTGAGCACTTCCAGATATGGACCAAACTGTTCCCCTCCCCCAAAAATGTACTTCAATAAAGGAAAGATGATGGGGGCTGGAGCTATAGCACAGCAGGTAGAACATTTGCCTTGCATGCAGCTGACCTAGGTTAGATCCTTAGCATCTCATATGGTTCCCCGGCTTGCTGAGAGTGACTTCTGAGTAATACCAGGTGAAATACACCCCCCTCCTAAATTTTAAAAATAAATCTTAAAAAAATTTAAAGTAAGTTCTTACTATAATTTTCCTAAATTAAAATGAGTTTTATTAGGATAAATCAAGGTGCTGGGGAACACTCTTTTTTGGATCTTCAAAGGGATATTCCACTTGCTTTCCTTGTCCAGCTTCCAAGGCTACCCAAATCCATTGGTGCATAAGCCTAACCACCATGTGACAGGATTATCTCAAGCTCTAAATAGCGATTTTGAAATACCTGTCTTCTCGCTCACTTGTTTGCTCTTCTGCTTAGTCTACTGAAGATACTCACTCTTGCATTATTCAATTCATTCACCAAATTCTCTAGCTCTGTATATTTTTTAATGATTTCTATCACTTTAGAAAATATTTTATTTTATTCATGAAATTTTTTTCTTGATTCTACTGAATTTTATTCGGAGTTTGATTCTAGTTCACTGGGTTTCTTAAAATAAACTACTCTATTGAATTTACCAACTAAATCACAAAAATTCCATATCCCTGGTTCAATTAATAGAGAAAATTTTATTCTTTGATTTTCTTGATTTTTATTGTCTTTCTATTGTGCTTCTATGTTTTTTAATTTATACCTAAAATAATTTTTAGCTACCATCATGTATGAAATACTTTCATTGCTTGTAATTTTTTGTTGTTGTTGTTGTTTTTGGGTCACACCTGGCAGTGCTCAGGGGTTACTCCTGGCTCTATACTCAGAAAACGCTCTGGCAGGCTCAGGAGACCATTTGGGATGCCAGGATTCGAACCACTAATCTTCTGCATGCAAGGCAAATGCCTTACCTCCAATGCTATCTCTCTGGCCCCCATTGCTTGTATTTTATGCAGTATTTTCTTTTCTTTGTTCCTTTATTTGGTTTTGAAACAACAATGATGCTGGGGGCTTACTCCTGGTTCTGTGCTCAGGAGTTACTATTGGCATTGTTCAAAGGATCATATGCTATGTCAGGAATTAAACCAAAGTTATTCACAGTAAGACAGTTGCAATAACCTCTGCACTATCTCTCTAGTCCTGTATTTTTTATTAACCATCTGTATTTCTACTAGAATGCCCAATGATGCTATCTGGCCCAGAATTTATGTTAGTTGGGGATTTTTTAGTTGCTGGTTCGATTTCCATGCTGAAATTGGACTTTCTATTTTTGAAGCAATGGCAGTTCATGGCATCATATAGAATTTAGTTTTATAGTCTAACATGTCAACAAATGTATAAACTATATTATACTCACTGACAAAACTCTAGTTTCCATCCATCAAGTAGTTGGCTTGATAAAACATTTTTCTTAATTTTATTTTATGCATCATGGTTTACAATACTGCTAGTTAGTATTTCATTTATAAATCATTCCACCGCCTCCCCTCCATCAGAATATCTTTCCTTCCCAATGTCCTAGTCCTCTCCCCCACTCTTCTTCCCCCTCCCGTCCCTTCTCTTGCCTGCAATAAGCTTCCTACTGTAGTAATATTTTCTATTTCTAGACTTGGGCAAACTTTTCCCAAGATTTTTCAACCAACTTCCCCTTTGTTGTAATCTAAGAATTGGGGGTGGGGTTGGTTGTTGATTGATTTCTTTATATTTACAACTAAAATGCAATGTTTGTCTCAGTTTGATTTACTTCATTAAGCATAATACTCTCTGGGTCTATTTATGTTGTTGCAAGAGGCAGGGTTTTTCCTTTTACCCAACTGAATAGTATTCCACTGGGAATATATTCCTCCTCGTCATGGTCCAGCTATCTGCTAATGGATACTTAGACTTTCTTTAATTCTTGATTATTGTGGAGAAGGTTGGGGAGAACATAGGCGCATGTGTATTTTTTAAATCAGTGTTTTTATATTTTAACTATTGAATAGCTGGATGATATGGCGGTTCTATTCTTGATTTTGGGGGGAAATCTTCACACTATTTTACATAATGACTGAATAATTTATATCCTCATTAATATTTCACAAGTCATTTCTCTTCATATTCTCCCCAGTGGTTGTTTTAGTTTTTTGGTTTGTTTGTTTTGGGGCCACACTTGGCAATGCTCAGGGGTTACCCCTGGCTATGCACTCAGAAATCGCTTCTGGCTTGGAGGTCCATATGGGATGGCAGGGATCAAACTACGATCCATCCTAGGTTAGCACGTGCAAAGCAAATGCCTTAACACTTGCGCCACCACTCTGCCTCCCCCCAGTGGTTGTTAATAAGTCACTTGAACAGGGATGAGGACTTCTCATTATGGTTTTTATTTGTATTTATCTAATAGTAAGAAGTTTTGAGTTTCTTATATGCCTAAAGGATTTCTGTATAACTTCTTTGAAAAAATATCTACTCAGATCTACCTCTCTGATGAGTTGTTTTATTGTTGTGTTTCTTGATTTCTTTATGCTGCTTAAATATTAGCTACTCATATAATTTTTACATACCATTTTTCATTCAATAGTTTGCATTTTTATTTTTAAGGATGGTTCCTTTTGCTCTGTGGAATCTTACTGACATAGTCCTGAGTTTTTTGTGTATGAGGTTTTATTGGGTTTGTGTGTGTGTGTGTGTGTGTGTGTGCTTTTGCTTTATTTCACTGCCATTGTTACCACAAAGACAGCACTAAGGCTGATATTAAAGATCTAACTTAGTTTTCTTCTATATCTTTGGTCAGAACCTCCCAAACGATGGTCAGGAGACCCAGGAAACTCTCTCAGTGATCCTTAGCCAACTAGGTCAATGCACGGGTCAAGGCTGTGGTGCTGCTCCCCTCAGGAAAGCAGAGGAGGCTTCCAGGATAACACCTATCAGTGCTTGGGATTCTGCAGGACTGTACCTAGTCATGCTCAAGGGCCTATGAGGCACCAGGCATTAAACCAAAGTCAGCCTTGTGCAAGTCTTATGCCTCAGTCCCTGGACTATCCTCTAGTTTTGTGCATATGTTATAGTTGTAGGTCTTGCATTCAAGTTTTGAACTTGAATTCAAATTTTGAAATTTTTTGGCATACAATCTAGTGTCATTCTTTTGCATATGACTGCTGGTTTCCCCAATACCACTTATTGAAGTCATTTTTCTAGTTTATGTTCTTGCTTCCTTTACCATAAATCAGTTGTCCATGCAAGCATGGGATTTTCTTTTTAATAGGCTCTTAGTCATAATCCATTTCCATTTGTAATTTATATGCATTCATGTGATTTTTAAAGTTGGGGAGGGCTATTTCTACTGCCCATGGTCTAGAGGACAGACAAGAAAGCAAAGCAGTGCCAGGAACATTTATGATATCCCACCTCAGTCCTAGAACTCTTTGTAGTTCTTCCTCTGTGCAGCTTCCCTTTTCTTATCCTGGGAAATGATGGGTCACCATCTTCCTCATTTGACATTTGGTCTCTCTGGACATTTGATTTAGGCATATAAAGAAAGTATGTAAAGAAAAAGTAGATGTTGCTGTTCAGAGGCCCTAACTGGGGTGCCCGGGCATGCTACATGCATGCAAGCCCATGTACACACATACACACACACACACACACACACACACACACACACACACCCTCTCCACATTCATCTTTCTTGTGATGCAACAACTTCTTGCTGCTCCCCTGCAGTTGCACCCCAAGACCTTTCTGGATACTGAGCAGGCTTGGCCTGCTGTGTCAATGGCAAATGAGTTTTCCTCAATGTCTCGGTATCTCCTCTCAAATAGGAGCACTGTGCATTCTGCTCACCCTGGCTTCCAGAGTGCCTGGTATACTGAGTGCTGGGGTAAGGGGTACCCAGTTGACTGATGTCTCACGTATGTAGCTCCATCCTGCCCTATGTCATTCCTGGCATCGCATTCCAAATCCCCAACTTTGACTCAAAATCAAATCCTCAGGTCTGCGTCTGGGAAAAATGTAGCCAAGACCATCTGTGGGTATGTCTTCCTACAGAAGTAGTTCTGACCCAGAGATGAATATGGTTTGAGGGGGAAATGCCTACCAGTTGATACCAATGGATATAATTATTATTTTTTTTGAGCCATACCCGATAGTACTCCTGGCTATGCACTCAGAAATTGCTCCTGGTTTTGGGAACCATATGGGATACTAGGGATTTGAACCACCATCTGTCCTAGGCTAGCATGATCAAGGCAGACACCTTACCACTCGTGCCACCGCTCCGGCCCCCAATTGGATATAATTCTTTAGAGGAACTCAGCATTTATAGACAGCTGGCTCAGCCCCAAGAGCTTCTCAGAGTTGTGGTGATGAGAGTGTCACAATTAAAAGTGTGCAACCCTCTTTCCATCCCACCCCACAAACACAACAACTAAAAGTATTATGGTCAAATACCAAGTCAATAAATGTGACTTGGGGCTGAAATTATAGATAGCAAAATGGAGAGGGCACTTGCATTGCACATGGCCAACCTGAATTTAATCCCTGGCATCCTATATCGTCCTCTGATTCCTGAGTGTCAGAACCAAGAAAAACCCATGAGTGTGACCAAAAGAAAAACAAAAAAAATAAACAAAAACAACCAAGTGTGACTTCCGGTCAGCAAGTGTGAGCTCACAGCAACCCCGGAGAGCACAACAACCAAGAGCAACACAAGTACTAAGACTAAAGAAGCAACTCAGGGTACAAACATCACAGCCTGTGTGTGTGTCCACAACAAAGAGGGGAGAAAAGAGAAAAATAAAAAAAAATAGCCACTTGGTGTGTTGACATTGGCATGAACCACCACTAGATATGGTTGTGGCACCATATTTTAGCACCAGCGTCACCCTGTCAATGAAAACAGACATATTGGAACTGAAGAAATAGTACAGCAGGTAAGCTACATTCTTACAAATGTCCAACCCAGATTCTATCCCTGGAACTACCACATACAACCCCCCAACTCTGCCAGGAGTGACCCCTG
Source organism: Suncus etruscus (assembly GCF_024139225.1). Lineage (NCBI taxonomy): Eukaryota > Metazoa > Chordata > Mammalia > Eulipotyphla > Soricidae > Suncus > Suncus etruscus. Next base: position 49,898,505 of record NC_064865.1, read on the forward strand.
ACTGCACAGCCAGGAATAACCCCTGAGCACTTCTGGGCATGACCCAATGAAGAAGCCAAAAAATAAAAGGAACAGAATTGGGCTCAAAAGCTATTTTTCCTTTAGTATCTATGTCCCTTTGAGACCTGGGTTTTTTTGTTTTTCTAACAGAGGGAAGATATTGGAGCAGTGTAGGTCTTAAGACCAGACCTTTACTCAAATTATTCACCACTTAGAATTAAGACCAAGGTAAGAGTTTTAAAAGATCAATTGCATAAAATTAAAAAATTAAAATATAATACAGATGAAGAAGAAAAAGTAAGAAAAAGAAAGAAAGAAAGAAAGAAAGAAAGAAAGAAAGAAAGAAAGAAAGAAAGAAAGAAAGAAAGAAAGAAAGAAAGAAAGAAAGAAAGAAAGAAAGAAAGAAAGAAAGAAGAAAAAAGAAAGAAAGAAAAGAGAAAGATGGAAGGAAGAAAGGAAGGAAGGAAGGAAGGAAGGAAGAAGGAAGGAAGGAAGAAGGAAGGAAGGAAGGAAGGAAGGAGGAAGGGAGGGAGGAGGGAGGGAGGGAGGAGGAAGGAAGGAAGGAAGGAAGGAAGGAAGGAAGGAAGGAAGGAAGGAAGGAAGGAAGGAAGGAAGGAAGGAAGGAAGGAAAGAAAAATGAAGAAAAAGTAGGGAAGGAAAGAAAAATAATAAAGAAAGAAATGAAGGGAGAAAGGAAACAAAGAAAAAATAAAGAAAAGAGATGATCAGAAAATTTAAAGTTCCACTTACTGTATAATGATTGAATAAAATGAACAATGAATCAACACTTGTCCTCATACCAGAAGTCGCCTGCATTTATCATAAATGTCCACAAGATGTCACTATTTTACACCACTCCTTATTTTTATCTCCTATCTACTCAAGAGATACCCCAAATCCTAGGCTTTTAAATAAGGTCTGAAAGTCATGCTTTAAGAGCTGTGAAATACAAACCCAGAACTCACCCATTCATCACCCCATGGCTGCTCCACCAGAAAGGGGTGAGGGCTGCAGACGTTGCACTGAGCCCTTAACCTATCAGCCCCACAGTTCTTTCAGCAGTAATTCGAGCAGCCCCTGCTGCAGAACACGGGACATAGTAATTCGGAACATGCCAAGGCTGCATGCTGCGGGTCTGAATTTAACTTTCTTCTTGAAATACGGCTGCTAGTTTCCTTCACTGGGGCCAAAGTTCAAATAACTTCAGTGAGTTCAAGTGCTATTGTGTTTGCATCCAACCATTCTAGAGTTTTCTTGTACTAAATGGTCTTGGTCTCAATTACCATTTATTTGCAAATTATCGTTTCAGTTTTTTACTAGTATCATGTGCTGCTGAAAGGTAAAGGTATATGTGTTATACCCCTTCAGTAATAATATTGCAAACCACGGTGTCTAAACAGAAAAAAGGAGTGAGTGTGAGAGAGAGAGGGGGGGGGAGAAAGAGAGAGAGGGGGAGGGAGAAAGAGAGAGAGGGAGGGAGAGAGAAAGAGAGAGAGGGAGGGAGGGAGGGAGAAAGAGAGAGGGAGGGAGGGAGAAAGAGAGAGAGGGAGGGAGGGAGGGAGAAACAGAGAGGGAGGGAGGGAGAAAGAGAGAGGGAGGGAGGGAGGGAGAAAGAGAGAGGGAGGGAGGGAGAAAGAGAGAGAGGGAGGGAGGGAGGGAGAAACAGAGAGGGAGAGAGGGAAGGAGAAAGAGAGAGGGAGGGAGGGAGGGAGGGAGGGAGAAAGAGAGGGAGAGGGAAGGAGAAAGAGAGGGAGGGAGGGAGGAGAGAGGGCGGGTGGGAGAAAGGGAGGGAGGGAGGGAGGGAGAAAGAGAGGGAGGGAGGGAGAAAGAGAGGGAGGGAGGGAGGAGAAAGAGGGAGGGAGGGAGAGAGAGGGAGGGAAGGAGGGAGAAAGAGAGAGGGGGAGGGAGAAAGAGAGAGAGGGAGGGAGGGAGAAAGAGAGAGAGGCAGGGAGGGAAGGAGAAAGAGAGGGAGGGAGGGAGGGAGGGAGGGAGAAAGAGAGGGAGAGAGGGAGAAAGAGAGAGGGAGGGAGGGAGAAAGAGAGAGGGAGAAAGGGAGGGCAGGAGGGAAACTGGGCACTTTGATGTCGGAAATTGTGCACTGGTGAAGGGTGTTGGATATTGTATGACCGAAACTCAATCATGAACAATTTTGTAACTGTGTAATCTCACAGTGATTCAATTCAAAATTCGTTTTAAAAAAAGTCATACTTGCACATGATTATGTGAACTAGTCTCAACAGTAAAACTTCTGTCATATTGAGAATGAATGTGTCTTAACTTGATTTGAAGTACATTATTTCCTTTTTTTAATCTGTGGATCCTATTTACTTTAGCATATAATAATACTTTTTAAGAATGATCTTTGAGTTTTAAGGTTTACATTTTTCCAATTGAAATACATTAAGTAGGTTTCAAGAGTACAGCTTATATGTCAATATTTCTACATACCACATTATGTTCATTACATGTATCTAATCATTTTAAATTGTGAAATAACATTCAGTGGATTTGGGAATTTTGAGTTATTGATTCAATGGTCTAAGCCAGTATTTTCAACCTTTATGTGAAAAGGTACATATAAAGGTTCAGTAGCAAGTATATTTTTTGAAAATCATTGACTCACCAATTAACTCATTAAAAGCCTAGCAGAAGGTTTAATAAACTTTTCTTCTTTTTTTTTTAAGGATAAGAGTTAAAGAAGTATAGCAAAAATATTGTTAGAGTGGCAATTGTTTGCATAGGCACAGCAAAATATGGGGGACATGGAAAGGAAAAACCTTGGCCTAAATACAAGGAGACCTTATCCCTGAAGTTTTCTGGCATAAGACCATTTCTAGGCTCCAGGCATACTAGGTTGTCCAATCCAAGTCATTGTCTGTAGTGCCAATAAACCACAAACACACACACACACACACACACACACACACACAGTCGCTGGTGTTGGTGTCAGATTTCTGAAGTTAAAGGTCCTGGAATCTGTGCATAACCTACATCGAAGTCAGGATGATGTGGAGCATTCTCTAGTTTCACCTCACAATTAGAGGGCATTGCGGATAGCAGGTTGTTGTTGTTGTTATGTCTTCTCGGTGTTAAGGGACCTCTCTTTGGAGTAGGTCGATGACGGGGCAGCAGTAGGTAGAGGATTGCTCTCAGGTGATGTTATAGACAACTGTGGTTGTTTCGTAGATGGCATCCTGGTTCAGGGGCGAATGTACAATGCTCGTTCTTCTGAGGCTTGAGCCAGGTCATTATGACAATGTTCAGGAAGTAAGGTCCCACTGCATTACAAGATTTGTGTGTTCCTGTCTCTATTAGATAAGAACTTGCCTGTCTGTATAGTATTTTCCCATTTTAATGTGCCTATGCAGAAGTGAAACAATGCCTCATAGCATTATTGGTGCATATGGGGACCGCTAGAACAAGTCCAACAATCCCCATAACTTGATTCTAACATAAGCTCTAAATCTAGGGATTCTTTTACCAGAATTCCTTATTGAATAGATCATAAAGAGAAGAACAGAAAACAGTGGGGAAAATCATCACTGTATAAGAGAATATTCAGTAAGGGTTATAGCTGTTAAGAGAATACATACAAGGTGCTCAAAAGATATATATATATATATATGTGTGTGTGTGTGTGTGTGTGTGTGTGTGTGTGTGTGTGTGTGTGTGTGTCCCTTTTATGTCTCCGAAATAGTTGGGGGTATGTTAAATCCGGTGCATCACTTTGGTCAGTGGTTTGACTTGTGCAGTCTGATAACTGGCTGGTGATGGACCCATATCAGGAAAAAAACTTGAGCCGTGACTTTTCAGAAACTGACTTTTTCAGAAATTGTGGGCAAAGGCCCACAATGAAGGAAAGAGGAGGGAAGGAGGCCTCTGAGAGTAGATCAATAGCAGATAATAATAATAATAATAACAGAGTATTGGGATCTTCTTAGGCTGAGAGTCTATCATATCACTTAGGGTACAGTTTGCCAGCTGGTTTTGTGTGGGGATAATTATCTGCTTTTGAAGACCCATGAACTGAAGGTAAAAATTATTAAATGTGGGGTAATAGTGATTGGGGGGTTGAGGGAGTGAAGGACTACACATGAGCTTGTACAGCGGTGAGCAAGACAGAATATAATATGGACATTCTGCATTTGCAAAACATACATTAATCATAGAAAATCCTATTGATTAATATACATACAGGGGCACTAGCCCCCGCTTAGTTTTGAAAATGGAGACCAGTGAAAAAGAAAGTTGCTGGTGATTGCCTCAACCCACCCTCTTTAGAATCCTCCCCGGCATCCACCTTTCTAGCTGCCTGGGCCAGTACCCAGGCATACCCCTAGAGTCCAGGAGGAAGGTGGGATAGTTGGGAGCCTTCCTGGCCTCCCAGCTCCCCCAAGCTAGGGAGAGGGCCTTTGGCCTGGAGTCTCCCCACACCCCATGCCAGCCAGCCAGAGGTAGCCTCCAGAACAAAAAAGAATTCAGTGTAGAACCAGAAGCTAGAAATACGCCTGCCCCCTCCATAATCTCTTTTTCCCATATGCTGAGTGGGTGCGAGAGATAGTCCTGGGGTCCCCTCTAGAAAACTCCCTGGCACCCACCTTTCTGGCTGCCTGGGCCAGAACCCAGGCATGCCCCTGGAGTCTGGGAGGAAGGGGGGAGATGGATCAGAGCCTCCCTGGCCTCCCAGCATCCCCCAAGCTTGGGAGAGGGCCTTCGGCTTGGGGTCTGAAATACATTATTTCTATGAGATCTATTGCCCAATTCTAGTGGGCAAAGTTTCAAAAGTCTCAGAAATTTCTGGGGAACTTTAGATGAAAGAACCTCAGAAAAGTGAATCATCTTTTTAGGAAAGATTAAACTCATAGTACTCAGAGGTTACTCTAGTCTCAGTGCTCAGGAATCATGCCTAGCAGTTCTTAGGGTGATCCAATTGGTCTGGCTACATACAAGACTTGGCTATCTTTGTGGCTCTGCAAATAATTTTTTTATTCCCCTCAAACTTTTTCAATAGTCTGCCATTGATCAGAAGAACCCTTACAGTAAGCCCATTAACACTTGTATTTGTTGTGTTATTATATTCTTACAGCAAAGTAAATCAAAGAAAAAGCTATCAGAAAAATCAGAGGCTAAGCAAGGAGGGTGTTTGCCTTGCATGTGGCTGACCTGGATTCAATGCCTGGCACTTCAGGTTCAATTCACCGGAATTGATCCTTGAGCACAGAGTCAGGAATAAGCCCCGAGCACCCCTAGCTATGGCCCTAGAATAAATAAAATAAAAAAATCACAAGAAGAAACACATTTACAGTGTGCATATAAGGAGATCATAAATTTACATCTTAAATTTACATCTTAAGTTATCTGTTTGGGCTACCAAAGGCTTTCAGAAAAGAAAAATACTCATCATTTTACTAGAAATCTTCCTTTATAAAACTCACAGAAAGTGCTCCCCCAAGTCCCCTGAGATGACAATCCTCTGTAAGATGACATCCACCTATTAACCCAAAGCAAAGGCATTCCCCAGTTTCCTCTTTCCCTTAAACCTTACCTTTGAACCTTGACCTGAATCTTGTGCCCCACATGGCTGAATTAGTACTGAGAAGAAAGCAAGAAAATAAAGTTTGGTTTGATGTGCTCAGAAACACAAGGGAGAAGTCTCTGACTCCATGACTCTCCTAACTGACTTGATTTATTATTCACTGCTAGCTTACCTGCATCAGACCATTACACCTAGAGTTAGAAACACAGTGTGTTGGGTTGATTTCACAACAAGGGGATTTATTTTACAACCCTCTCCACTTATTTCATGTCACCCACTATGGGAAACATCAATTTACAACATCAGAAATGTCCCGCAGGACAGAAACACTGAGATTGTATATGTAGCAAAAACATTAGACATCAAAAATGCAAGATCAATACAAAGAAATTCATATTTATTTACAGGTATGATTCATGTATTGATAATCTCGCCAAAATGTTTCCAACATGTTTAGTAAAAAATATCTTCCCAATACCTAGACCTGCACAGAGCAAACTTACATGATTTAAAGACCACTATTTCAGATTTGGCTTCTTCCAAAATAAAACCATAAAGAAGGTTGTTTTTATTTTATTTTTTTCAACTGAAAGATCATCAAGTCAACAAACATTTACAGAGCACACAATGTACGCAGGAAAATCTACACTGATGGGATAGAAGAAATAGTCCCCAACATTCTAATTTTGGTCCTAAATTGCCTTTTCTGTTTTCCATGAGGAAATGGGTCCCAGCAGGGAAGGGGACATCATGGTGCCTTCACGTTTTCCTTTAGGTTCTGCATAAACCTTCACAACAAGAAAAACGTGCAGTGTACCCATGCGTTTGGCACTAATTCTGACTTAAGAGCTCTAAGCTTGGATTCTGGAATCTTCTATTCCATTCCATAATGATTTCGGGTGACGTCTTGGAGAACCAGGGGCATGGATTATTCATGGGTCAGCAGTCACTAGCAAAGTTACTATCTACCAAAGTTCTGGTCTCAAAAGTGGGGAGACTTCAATGGAATGACCCCAGACCCTGTGCCCTGCTGCCAGCTCCCACATTGCCCTGGAATGTGGACTGGCCTCACCATTCATTCTGCTCACAGGGACATCACTGTTGCTGGCATGTCACCATGCCCACAGGGACATCACTGTTGCTGGCATGCTGCTGACCTTTGGTCATGTGTCTCAAAAATAGTGCTTTTAGATTCAGGTCTCAACAGACTTTAGATGCCTTCCCATTAATATTTCTCTCAGAAGAGTCAAATACAATGGTTCCAAGATTTCCTGGTAAAATTGAGTCTCATTTACTGACCCGATGATACTGTTCCTCCTCCTTTATTGTACCTGAAGAAGTTCAGGTTCAAGTCCTAGTCGAAGCACCAGAGCAGTATCAACTCCACTTTCACCAGGGTGATAGCACAGCAGGTAAGGTGCTTGCCTTGCATGCAGCTGACTTGGGTTCAATTCCTGGCATCCCATAAGGTTCCCCTGAGCCTGCCAGGAGTGATTCCTGAGCACAGAACCAGGAATAAGACCCAAGCACTGCTGGGTATGAGAAAAAAAAAACAGTAGGGCACCTCCTTGAAAGATCCACTAAAATAGTTTTCTCAGAAACAGTCCTGGCAGCTCCAGTGTCACGCCAGGAGCACAGGGCATTTAACTGGCACCTCCTAATTCTGTTTCCTCATCTCCTACCTGCAGGGCAACAAGTGATTTCCAGAAATTAAAGCAACACCCACCAAGTGCCTGGCACAGCAGACACCTTGAACACAGTTGATGAATTATATCATGCTCTATATTTCTGCTAAGTATAGACAGACGAGTGGGCCAGCTACCTGCCTCAGACCATCCAGACTGCTGACACAAACCTTTCTCTGTCCAAAACTTGTTCTAGAAACATAGCAATCATTCAACAGTAAACTCATTCTTTGCCACTTTAGTTAATCTTCTCCTTCCAAGGATATGATGGAGAGCAGGCATGCCTGGCAGCATGTATTTTATGATGAACATGAGAGGCCATGCCTATAAGCAAGCCCATATTCCCTTCTACATGGAACCTGCCAGACTGCAGTCAGATGCCCTCCTCAGCATTAAATACATATTATGGCAATTCAGAAGAATGTTATTAGCTAATGGCTTTATTGTTAAAGTTCTTCTTCTAGAGCTGAATGCTAATGCATAAGAGTCCTAGGCAACTCAGTAGTAGGAGAAAGAAAAAAACATCCTAATCTTTGTATGGGTAGCACATTCATAACAAAGAGTGAATACCATCCTTTGCATTTCTACTTTCGAGCAATTCAATAACTCAATGATTCAATGATTCAATGACCACCAAGTTAGACTTAACCAGCTATGAATCCAGAAGAGGGAGCCACAGTAATAAAGATCATGGCTATTTAACAGCAAGAACAGTATCTGCTGCTGATGCTTATCAAATTCATCATCTCTTTACATTTCATTCTTTCATTTCCTTACAAGACATTCCTTTGCCTTTGGTGGTGGGAACATTTGGGCATTTGCTCAGGGCTAAGGTTGGGGAAGGTAAAAAAATGTCTTGAAAAACAGCAATCCTGAGCAGACTCCTGGTAGCCCGAGTGAAACTCTTGGATTTCCATTCTTGGCTCAGTTGGGAAGGAACATCCTGGAGGGCAGGGGTTGGGTGAGTTCATCCTTTGCAGGATCGGCCTGACTTTCAGTTTGTTCAAGCATTCTTGGCTCATCATTTTTGGTACCTTGACAATTTCTCTTGATGTTCCCTCTCCTTCTGTCTCCTGGTGTATTAAGTGCAAAATAAAGTCAGGAGTCATAAGGGCTTCACAGGGAACAGCCCTCTCAGGGAATGTTCTAGAAAATGGGTCATCCCAGCCTCTCTTTCTGATTTCCGTCTCAATTTCATGGCTGGAAATCCTGCCCTGTAGAATAAGTGTCCATTAGCCTAGAGTAGCCAGTCCACAGTTCTAGTACATTCTCCTGACTCTACCTCGCCACCTGGAAAATCCTTGAAATTATTACTTGGCCGTGGCCAGGGGGAATGGTACAAAACGGTCTATAAAAATATTCCCTGCACATTAAAAACGAACAAACAAAGATACTGTAAACATTGCCTCTGAATCATTGGAAGACCCCGGAGTCTTGGATTTCCAATGATTTGTAGTTTTATGTGTTTGCCTTTCCTTGAAGGTATCAATCCATTTTCCTTTGGAAGGAGTTCTGAGGCTCCCTTTGCGCATGAGCTTGTGACTTGCTTGGCAGAAACAGTATTATCAGGAGACTTATGATGTGCACATAAAAGTACACAGACCTAAAGATAAAGACACACATAATTATAGTTCAAACAAGAGTAATGGGTAGCATCACACAGAGGTAGTAGAATTTTACCCAGTAGGTCAAAGCTGATCTTGGGGATAGAATGGTCAGGTATGAGCTCGGTACCTTCGAATTCCCCACCCCACCTTTCCAAAACTCCCACACAGATAATCACAAAATTAGGCAAAGCAAACCAGACAGCCCATATGCAGGCAGACCTAGGGAGAAGTAATAAGCCGAGCAAAAGAATGAAACCCAGACACAAACTCTGTCTGCTAACATTCAACCCACACAGGACTGAGTTCATATTCTCTAGGCTGGTTCCTAAACGCAAACTCAGAGTGGATGGGCATTAGTCACTGTGCGCATGCGCCTGTCAGTGTCACTGGACAATGGACGGAGGCGCTTCAGCCGCTGTGCGCATGCGTCTGTCAATGCCCACATGACCTTAGTCCAGGTGCGCATGCGCTCCAACTTTTTGTAAATATCAGGACACAGAAGGCTCCAATTCAGAAACTATATCCTGAATTCTGAATATAATTTTCATCCTAATGAATAAGAAGCTATTTGTATTTGGGTTGATTTTGGGGGGATGATGGCTTTAACACAACAGTGTGATGTTCAAACACCTGGATATGATGAACACCCAGGGCACATCAATACAAATCATCAGAGAGGCTGCCCTTTCTCACCCTTCTATCACTACCTGAAAATGGGGAACTTGTATTTTCCCCAGTGCTTTTAGAAGATTACAGGAAAAATCGTCTTCAAAGGGGAAAACCCCTCTCCTGTATCACCCCATATATATCAGGGGTATGTAACTTCCCCCTGATTCTGTGATTGTGAAGTCAGGTATACTGGGGTTAGATGAGTCCCTTAACTTCTCTCTCTGCCCTTCCCCAGAGGAAGGCCTCCCTGATAAGGGTATGGGAGAATCAGGAGCTCAAACAGAAGTAGGCTCACGGTCACTATTAAGACATGCAGCTTAGGGTGGGCAAAGCATTCAAGAGACCTGAAAAAGAACAGAGTCCTTTCTCTTCTCTTGAGCTTAGGCAACACAAGGTTAGGATTTCACCAGTAATTTCACCAGCAGAGGGCTGAAGGGTTACAGATAAGTGGTCCCATTCATTGTCCTCACCCCAAGTTAGAGCCAGGGGGAATGCTGCACAGAACAGCACGCTGGTTGCACAGATGGGAACTGGGACATGCAACCCCAGGTAAGTCGAGCACCTAATAATGCACGCTTCTTTTCTCCATTTTGCCTGAATCATTTGTATGTCAAATGCTGCTGCCAAAGCCAGGTCCTTGAGATACCAGGATGTGTTCACTGAGGCTCATTTGTGACTAAGAGGTAGGAAAAATCAAGCTGAGAACGTTTCAAGCTGAGATTTGAAGTCACTGCAGATTGAAAACTGACTAGACATAAATTTTTCAGTATGATTGAAATTTAATTGTGGAGCAGAGGCAGGAGAGAAAGTACCGAAGTTAAGACACACGCCTTGACTGCTACTCCCTCTATTTCCATCCCTGGCATCCTTCTAGCATCACCAAGAAAATGGCTTGAGCACTGTTGGGTGTGCCCCCAAGCCCCAAAATATTTTTATTGAACAGAGTTTGGACATGAAGAGGAAGTGGCTTCCTACAACTGTCATTTGTTCTAATGTCACAATGAGCCCCAGTGAGGGAAAGATCTGGAATTCAGCCAGACACACCTTTACTATAGCTCAGTCTCCATTTTCTTTTCCAGATTCAGAACTTCTCTTGCAAGAGTCTGAACATGCTTGATGAGATACATATATAATAGTCATGGGCAACATATGCTTGTCAACATGCAAATTAATTAACAGTAGATAGAATTGAAGACTCAGTTCTCCAGCCACTCTCTGAACACTCGATAGCCACATGTGTGGGTGTCTGAGGAATGGACAGATCTCAATTCTGGAGAAACTTCCACTGATCCGAAGGGTACAGCATCCAAATAAGCAATTCTAGCCTGTGATCTGACATGGAGAAAGCTGACAGAACTCTCAATCTCATCCAAAACAAAGGTTTCATTTTGTTTGTTTTGGGGCCACATCTGGCAGTTCTCAAGCATTACTCCATATTCTGCACTTAGAAATTACTCCTGGTGATGCTGGAGGGACCATATGGGATGCCAGGAATCGAATTTAGGTCAGCTGTGCACAATGCAAAAGCCCTAGCTGCTATGCTACCACTTAGGCCCTGAAGATTTTGTATTTTTTATATATTCTAAATTCTTTTTGAAAGGAAATGGAAATCTATTCAAGATGCTCTGAATTAGTCCTTTTCCTTAGACCTCCTAAGCTTGGGGCCAGAGTGAAAGCACAGTGGTAGGATGTTTGCCTTGCACGTAGCCCACCCAGAATGGACCTGGGTTCAATTCCCAGAATCCCATATGGTCCCCTGAGCCTACCAGAAGCAATTTCTGAGCACAGAACCAGGAGTATCCTCTAAGCACCACTAGAAGTGGTCCAAAAATAAAAATAAACAAAAAGAACCCCTCAGCTTTAGAATTTTATATCTATTTAACCCACTAAAGTAACCCTGAAATTAATTCATTCCAAAAATAAGTCCTCTTTATAACATATCTAAGGCTGGGGAAATAGGACAGGGGGAGCATGCTTGCCTTGCACATTCCAACCTGAAGTCAATCCCTGGCATATTTTATGGCCCCCCAGCACTACCAGGAGTATAAAGTTAGGAGTAATATTTGAGCATTGTAGGATAAGCCCCCTCCCCCAAATAAAAGATGTGTTTAGTAACTATACTTTTGCTTTTTATTCTATGATTAGCAGTGTTTGGAGAACATCACACCCTGGTTTCCCATATTCAACATATATGCACTAACTCTTTAAGCTAGAATACATGCTCCAAGCCAGTAACTACATGACAGACCTAGCCATCCAAGGAAATTTGGGTCTAAAAATTGAGTTTCACATTTGCAGGCTGTGTGGCTTTTGTTAAAATACTCACCCTCTCTCAACCTGTATTTACTCAAATGATAAGCAGAGTATCCTGGAATACTAAACTGACCACTCTCTCTTCTCAGCGCTCTATTATCTACATAGGATATTCCCAGACCTTATCACCAAGGAACTTTTCAATGCTATCCTGGCTGGTAGCTCAGTCCAGAGAGCACAGATCGCCCACACTTTTTATTCTCACTGCATCACCTCCAGGGCTTGGCTTAGATCCACTTCTTGCCCAAAGCTTCCCTTGGTGCCTGCCTCATCTGGGAATTTGATTAGATGCCTGTGTCCCAGTTACCAGGTGCCAGCAGAGTGGGGGTGGGTGTCCACGCTTGTCAGTAATTGTCTGCCCCTTCCTTCAGACTGTCACTTCCCCAGGAGAAGAAATGATGTCTATATTTTTGCTCAACATTCCAGCCACAGTTTCCAACACAGTGCCCAATTCACAGTAGGTATTAAATGGTTGAATACAGTCATTTCTGCTACGTGATTCTTGGACAAAACAAACCTATCTACCTCATCTGGCAATTACTTCCGCTTAAAATAACAGGGCTTATGCGAGGCCATGTTAGAAGCAGACAGTTCCCAATCTGTGAGATTTTTGTTAGCAGGGCATTAACAAAACAACTGGCACCCAAGTCCATGGTCGGGACAGCAGGAGCACTCAGTTAGCTGAGATAAAGTTGCTTTGCAGGGAGACTGAAATGGAACTGAGATGGGTGGGCAAGGAAGCAGCCCTGAGGGTGAGCACTGATGTAGTGAGTCCAGTTGAGATGCAGCTTCAAGCTGCACCAAAGACAGAGTCCAGAAATGTGCTGAATTTCAATATTATCACAGACAGGCCAAACTGAGAAATTTTTTTCTGGAAGATCACAGTTCTCTTCTCATTATTTTGACACCCCTTTGCTGGAAAAATTAGTGGATGAGTTTGTTTAACTTCCTCTCCTTACCAGCCTATTAGCAGGATGTGAGGAAGGAGGGTTCCAAAAATATCCAAGACCTCTGATTGGTCCCTCCTTTATATGCCACTAAACTGGCCAACTCATAATTCCTTGTTTAATATGCTGACACTATCTGATTGGATAGTCACCAGCCCACATTTACATAGGAATGGATTCATCAGAGGACAGAAATGGCTAAGATGTAAGGTTACAGTAGTGCATATAAACTCAGGTCACTGTGTAAGGAGGCTGTTGTGGGTTAGTTGGATGCTGATGGAACAGGGGGACTGCTGCAAAAATTATGGGAGTGCTGTTGAGTCCATCAGGCAGCCCACACAGCTGTTATCAAGCAATTCATAAGTTAAGAGCTTCAGCTCCCAGAATATCTAGCAGTCAGCATGTTCCTCTTCCTTGCCATCCACAAGAGCCTGAAGCTAGTCAGATCTGCTGCAACCCAACTGCTCTGATCTGATTGACACTGTATGAACAAATCTGAGTATGCAACCCCCCCATGCTTTGCTATAACCTAGAGGGGGGAAATTTGACTTAAAAGCACTGAACCTAGAGCTGAATCAAAATCATTTCTTAGATTATTCTGACCCCATTCCAATAAGGCTTTTGGGCAGTGTCTGTTTAGAAACTGGCACTCATAGATTCATCTTACTAACTCTACAGAAAACAGACGAGTTGAATGAGAATAATGGAAACATACATGTATAAACTGATGGTTGGTTCCACGGCCAGCATGACAAAGGGTGCGACTGTGTAGGAGACGGCCAGCTGAGTGACAGCCCAGGTGACCATGTCATACACAAGCTTGAGGGCTTTGGAAGAAAGGAAGTAATGTCTGTAGTTATTCCTCACCTGCAAGACAAAGAAAAAAAGAGACAGGAATGAAAAGTGCAGAAAAGCTTTATGCGCACAGCTCAGCTTGCTCTCAAGAACACCGGCCATAGAAAATACCCATGTGGATTTTTCCTTTTCCTTTCTTTATATCAGTGATCAGACCTTAGCATGCCAATCTACTACCGAGTCCCATCCCTGGATGCTTGAGTTCTGTTTTCCACTAAAAACACCATTATGACTTTCTTACGCGACATCAAGCACATGGTTAGGGTAGAAAAATCTTCAAAGAACTAGGGAAAACATTAAATGTCATAGAGAAGAGCATTATTTAAACTGGCATCTGTTTTTTACCCTTCAATGTACAGAGCCACATTTGACTTCTCAATGGCATTGATATATTTTAACTTGCTTTTTCATTTAGTAACAAATCACACATTATTTTTTTTTTTGTTCCAAGCTGGCAACTACTAATCTCCAATACATTTTAAATTACGGAAAAGAAACATCCGAGCACCCCCCCCCAGTACTGATAAGCAATTATGCAGTGTACATCCTTGCAGAGAAATCTCTGTGCCGTTCCTATGTATTTCCTTGGACTCACAGTGTTAAAATACTGCCATAGAGAATAGTGAAGGCAGCTGCCTTATTGTAGGTGCTTACCACATGCTGAGCCTATATTAACATGTTTAATTTATACCATCTTGTGACGTTCCCCCGCAGGCCTAGTCTGTAAAGGCTCATCATGCCCATTTTACAGAAGAAGCAGGCAGTTCTCTGACACAGAAAGGGCAAATGTGTCCAAGAATGACTCGAGGGAATTTTGACATCTGTGACTAGATTAGCTTCCAGCAAGACACATGTATTTCAGATCCAAGAAGCAAAGCACTGAAGCCATAGGTGAGCCAATGGGGTGGGAGGTGAGTCCCAAGCTGACAGAGCTTTGAAGGGCTACCTGGAAAAACAAAGGACCCCTTTCTATCACTACCTTGTAAGTGCCCAGGTTGGCAAATGAGTGGAGTGGTTGCAAAGTGGTCCAGAGAGAATGTGTATGAAGCATCCGGGGAAACAGGGTATTTCCCAAGGTAACTTCCCATCTAATCTATGATGATGCGATTTCAACTGCCACTCAGGAAGAGATGAAAATGTGTCTTATCAACCACTCCTTCTCACTTCCTGACTGACTTGTGTTTTCAGGCTCCCTGGAAGAAGTTAAAAAAAACTAAAGAAATTTGTCTTCCAGCATCCTTCCTGGCAAAGAGTGACCATGTGACTAGAAAAGGAAGCAGCTTTGGGTCTCATATTTGGTTTCTGATCCTGGTTCCTAACTCCCAACTCTTTTGTTGTTGTTGTTGTTGTTTGTTTGTTTGTATGGGGATTACACCCTGTGACACTCAGGGGTTATTCATGGCTATGAGCTCAGAAATCGCTCCTGGCTTGGGAGGGCATATTGGATGCCGGGGATCCAACCCAGGTTCGTCCTGGGTCAGCTGCATGCAAGGCAAACACCATACCACCTTGCTATCACTCCAGCCCCTGACTTCCAACTCTTAAATCTTTTGGGATTTCTGGGAGGGAGGGAGGGAGGGAGGGAGGGAGGGAGGGAGGGAGGGAGGGAGGGAGGGTGTGTGTGTGTGTGAGAGAGAGAGAGAGAAGAGAGAGAAAGAAAGAGAGACAGAGAGACAGAGACAGAGAGAGACAGAGAGAGACACAGAGGCAGAGAGACAGAGAGAGAGACAGAGAAAGACAGAGAGAGAGACAGAGAGAGAGAGCAGTGTCTTTCATTCTAAGGTGAGTCTATGAACTACTGGATGGATGCCGGTCCTGGGGCATGCAAGGTAGGACTTGAAGCTTGGAGATTTCAGTCCCAGCTCTGTTTCTCTACAGAATCAGTGCTGTAAAAGAAGTCAATGTTCATGTGGATTTAAATGTAGTATGATTTATTTGCAGAATAGAAGAATAAAGAACATGTGAGTAGTTAGCCTGGAGCTCTTCACTTCCCATTCTAAACACAATTTGACAAATGTCATGAAATTCTTTCAGCCCAGGATGTGACTCAGCATACCTTGGGTGGGTGAGGCCAGGGGTTTTATCCCTGTATCACACAAAAATATTCTTTTTTAAAAAATGTGCTTAAATGCCATGGTTACAAGTTTGTTCCTAATACAGTTTTTTTCACAATTACAATGTTTTTTTTTTATTTTGATTGTCAGTCATACAATATCCAACATCCTTCACTAATGCACATTTCCCACCACCAATGTCCCTAATGTCTCTCTTCCTTTTATTCTTTTTAGACACTGTGGTTTGCAATATGCAAACAAAATTCTTAGTACCTTAATAAGAAATGCTAGAATCACTAAGAAAAAAAATAAAATTAAATCCAAGATAGAACAAATGAAAGTGGGTTGTACTCCTTACATTCTCTGTGGATAAGTATCATTATTTATGCTTTATTGCCTTGCTTTACAATCAGCAAATCTAAAAGCAGTAGGAATGGTTTTAGACCAATTGAAGGCAACTCTAGAAAACCAATAGAACCAAATCCTCAAATACACAATCCTCAAAAATTTCTGCACAACCCAACTGAACTGGAAGGTTGTAGTAATCTCTAACAAAAGACAGTTCAAGTAATCTCTAAAAAAGACAGTTTCTGAGAGCTGCAATTTTACTGGCTCTGAAGGGGCTTCTGACTTACAGACTTAAACTAATGAAAGAGAAACCAAAAAAAAAAAAAAAAAAAAAAAGAATGAAAGCCTAAGTTCCAAGATTAATAATCAGCTTCTATAGTTAGTAGATGGGGGTATGCTTACAACCTTTAATGATTAAAAATCACTTTTTTCTATTATGGTATTAAAATATTACTTTTAAAATTCCTTTGCCAAATATTCTCTGGAAATATCTAGAAACAACATAGTTCACTTTTTTTTTTAATCATGAGCTTCCCTGTTAAAGTATTTCCCTAATGAAAACACTTTGATTATTTGATTTTTTTAAAACACCCTTCACAATGGGCCCCAACTTTACTGTCCTAAAAATAACCAGAATATATAGAGAAAAAGACATTCCAACCAAGGAATCTTACCGTTCTGGCTGCTAGTGTGACAAGGATTCCAGTTAAGAAGGTAAAATAGTATCCAGGGTAGACCCCATGCCACAAGGCAGAGAGGATGAAGGTTAGCACCGTTGGGTACCAGGGAACTCGTTCATAGCATACTCTGTAAAGAGGAAGGTACAATGAGCCACAAGTCAAACACACCAGAAACTTCAAGACTCTTTCTGGAAGAGACCACACAGAAATCATGTAGAGTGCCTGCCTGCCTGCTGATAGAAGGCACATTCCATTCAAGGAACTGACCCTTCACTTTCCTGAATGTTCCCAAAAGACAATTCATAATTCAATCTTGTGGGAGTCATGAGAGTTTATACTCTCCAGAGAACTAACTTACCTAGAGCCCATCTCAATGCAGCTAATACAAATCCCAGGGCTTGCTTTGACCCAGCGAGAGCCTCTGTCTTCTACTTAGATCACCATGGCTGAGCTACCAGGGCTGCATACCACAAAGGGGTGCTGTTGGGGATAAACTTTTTGAGCATAGGCAAAGGCCTTCAGATACTGATTTCAGCACTGAGAGATAACATAGTGTAGCAAGTCAGCCCCTGAAGAGGTTGACTGATGGTGGGATGGAGGATGAGGCCTTTCTCTTCCAGCTCGGAACACGCGTCTGCCACCCTGTCTAGCCGACGGTTCTGAGGTGAAATGGCGGATAAACAGCTCGCAGACAGTCAGGCTCGTGGAAATATTCGCTTTATTCGGTGGACAAGACTGAAGTCCAAAGACTCAGCTTCAGTTCCAGCCAAAACGCCTCGGCCTTCCACAGACCCTTGTTTTTATCCCCCAGAATCAGGTACCACCCAATGGTGGGATCAGATACCAACCAATGGTGGAAGCAGAATCAGGTACTACCCTAGGGTGGGGGCAGAATGCCAGGTCACACCCTAGGGTAGGGTACAATCACCAATCAGTTTAGGGTGAGTAACATAGTAATCCCCCAAAATATTTACATACACAACACATAGTAGTTAGGGTACATACCTAGCATGTTTCTTATCTGGCTCAATTCCTAGCATCACCTGGTCCTCTGAGTATCACCAGATGCAACACTAGAGGCCCCAGCACCACTGGCATGTCCTGGGTCTCCCTGTCACTGCTCAGTCCAAGCATCAGAGAAGCCCCAAGTCCTTGCACTAAACTGACCGTCTAGTTGGTCAAGTATCACCAGTGAGGACCATGGACCTCCTGAGCACTATTTAGGACTCCCCCAAAATGAATATCTTCATTCAGTCAAAACTCCCTTCATAACACAACTCCTTGCTAATCATCACACCACAAAACATTTGATGTCTCTTGGGAATCATTCTGGCACTAAATCATGTGTTGATAATACAAGAGATTCAACTTTCAGTAGACACAAGATTTCAGACCATAAACTTATCAGCAAGCTTGATCATGTCAGGACCTGGAAACTTGTAGCAAATGCCCTGGATAGCTTTGACTTCTTGGTTGTTGATTAGAATGATGGGGACTTTTCCCAGATATGTTCTGTGCATTGCCAATGGAAGGAAACCAGCATAGGGTTTATTAAATGAGGCTTCAAATATAACATCAAATAGAAATGTAAATAGTTAGCATCCATCCCACACCTTTCTGACTGGCAGAAAAAAATGACCTAAACCCAAGGTAAGGACTATGATTCCATACCTTGTTAGGAAGAACAAGAATATGTTTGGGGATAGAAAACTGTGATCCCTGTATTATAATAATTGTCTTCAAAATAAGGGGTAGTTTGTATTGGGACTCATCCTTTCTCTTCTAAAACAAAATTTTAATTTGGTACATTGCTTTATAATGTGCCACAAGTCTCAAAGGTATAGAGCTGGATTTCACCCTTTGTATCTACAAAAGAGCTGGATTCTCTCCATCATGCCGCAGTTTGCCCATCTTATCACCCCACCCTACCTAGCCCTGGCTCCATTAGTAGATATAAATTTTTTCTAAAAACTGGATTTTGTATGTTTGTTTGGGTTTTTTGGCTTGCTTTGCTTCTCCTTTCTTTTCTTTCACCTTCTTCCCTCCTTCCCTTCCCCTCCCTCCCTTCCTCCCTTCCCCTCCCTCCCTTCCTTCCTTCCTTCCTTCCTTCCTTCCTTCCTTCCTTCCTTCCTTCCTTCCTTCCTTCCTTCCTTCCTTCCTTCCTTCCTTCCTTCCTTCCCAGAGATGAGAGCCGGAAGGATAGGCTCAAGTTATGAAGCTCACCACAAAGAGGGTTTAGTGCAGTTACAGAAATAACTATGCTGAGAATTATCATAACAATGTCAGTGAGTGACGGATATAGAAAGCCTGTCTCGTATACAGGCAGGAGGTGGGGAGGGAGGAGATGGGAGCATTAGTGATGGGAAGGTTGCGCTGGTGAAGGGGGTTGTTCTTTTTATGACTGAAACCCAACTACAATCATGTTTGGAATCATGGTGTTTAAGTAAGATATTATTAAAAAAATAAAAAAAATGATCAGCATAGTGAATAGCAATATTATTAAGGAACATTTTATTTTTAATTTGTGTTTAGGGCTGAAGATATAGCACAGAGGGAAAAAAACTTGCCTGGAAAATAAATGACTGGGAATAATTTCCCAGCACCCCATATCAGGATTGATCCCTGAGTACAGAGACAGAAGTAAGCCATGATTACTATTGGGTGTGGCTCCAAAAATAGAAGAAATAAGTGAAATTAAAGGTGTATTTAGATCCATTTACAGACATCATGGCATAGCTTGCTTTGAAGGCATTATAGTATGTTATCACTTCTTTCACCCCTAAGCCTTTTTTGAAGGGTAGAGGTAGTGTAATAATTCTCAGTCAGCTAGGCCATGGGTCAATGGGAGAGATCAATAATGTGATACATTTAGACCCTGCAGTACCAGAGATTACCAGGGTTCATACGTGATGATCCTCAGGGGGCCATGTGGTGCCAGAAATTGAACCCAGAAATCACATGCAAAACAAGCACCCTATATCTCCTGGTCCTTCACCCCATCCTTTGAAATATGGAAAATAATTCACATCAAAACAACATCATTAGTTTAGTATGTTTTTTTTTCATTTAGGGAGTGGGTGGGAAGAAGATAGGGGGTCTCCCAAATGGTGTTCAGGGAGTCTGGTGGCCACTTGTGGTACTTCTTGGCCAACCAGGCCAAATGGATGAATAGTAGAGCCTGAGTTTGGGCCCATTAAGGCCATATCCAGGTGTTGGGGTGAGTGGGTGGGGAGCATTTGATGCCATAGATCAAACAAGGGTCCTTTAAATATAAGACATGTGCTCAAATCTCTGTAATATATCCTGTCCCCTTACAACTTAGTATTTTTAACAGTCTCCCTGAAGCTACATAATAGTAAAATTCACTGGCATTTGCTACTTCAAGGCTCACACATGATTAGTTCTATAATAAGTGGCCTTTCTAATTTTAGAATGTGCCAGGAAACAATAAGCAAGAGAAATAGCAACAACAATTTCAGGTTGAAAAGGAAAAGCATGAGGGCAGCATAGAGCTTTCCATTCCAGGCATGAACCCAGCCTTCTTGTATGATTTGATTCTAGCAGGCCACTCTGTGCTGGCCAAACAACAATGACAGACCACATGTCTGACAAGGGAAGACTGGCTCTGGAGACCGACTTCAGGGATCATCTTTATTACTCATGAGCTGTGAACAAGTTGCATACTTTCTCTGGACCTCACTTTTTTTCAGCTATAAAATGGGAATAAGGACAACCAAGGTTTCCTGGGACTAACATCGGGTATAAATGAATGTTGGTGGGACAGCCATGCTACTGTGATGTGTACTACATTCATAAATGCAGTCTAATGTCCAATGAAGCAATATGGGGAGGTAATGCACTTGTCATGCATGTGGCCACTTCATCAGACCCTGGTTCAGTCTCCAATACTATGTATCTCCCCTGATCACCACGAGGGGTCACTCCTAAGCACAAGTCAGGACTAAGGCCCTGAGCACTGCCAGATGTGACCCAACAACCCCTCCAAAAGTAAAATATTTTTAAATAAATGAAATAAAATAAATGCACTTCATTGTAAAAGTGGAGTCTGTCTCCAGTCTGTCTACTTTATTACTGGCCAGGCCAAGAAGTTAATACAGCAAAGACGTGTCAGGCATCATGGGCATTGCTCAAGGACCGCTCTTCAACAACTCAACCCACTCCTCACTTACCCTGTGCCAGGAGAAATGAGGTCATTTTTGGTTTCCTTACCGCTTTAGCCAAGTTGCTGTCTGAATATTCCAGTTTTCTAAGTACATTTTGAAACTCGTGGCAGTCTGGAGAGAAGGAAACAACACCTATCATTAACTTTAAAAATACCCCCAAGTAAATGGAAAGTCCTCAGAATTTCCCTGGAAACAGGTCCTCTGAGCTGTTTTAATAGCAAAAGCTCTGATCTCAGTGGGCCAATGATTCCATTGTATACAGGAAAAGGTCTTAAGTTGGTAAGACTCACTTTACCCCTAAAACTTGATTTATTCAATCTTCCATTTATTTTCTTAAATTTTACTTTAAAATGTTAGAAAACCTGAAATAAGGACATGTGAATTTTCCTTTCACACTGGTTTCAAATAAAACAAAAACACATTATTTAAACCAAAACTCATTCAAAGGGGGTTTTCCATGGGAAATGGTTTATTACAAGACTAAAGTCCCTTTGTGCTCACAGATTGCACTTAATTTTCATCTTTTCACTGTGTAGCCATTTCTAAACCAAGTCAGTATTGATAATCTTCTTTTTTTTTTTTTTTTTTGGTTTTTGGTTTTTGGGCCACACCCAGTGACGCTCAGGGGTTACTCCTGGCTATGCACTCAGAAGTCGCTCCTGGCTAGGGGGACCATATGGGATACCGGGGGATCGAACCATGGTCCATCCAAGGCTAGCGCAGGCAAGGCAGGCACCTTACCTCTAGCGCCACTGCCCGGCTCCCAGTATTGATATTCTTCTACAAATAGTTATGAAGTTTCAAATGCTTATAGCTTTATCAATAACAGATTTTATGCATAAAACAGTCACACTATAGGGAAGAAAACAATTATCATGTAACTCAAAGTGAGCATTAACCAGAACTTCTCATTCTAAAACAGACAAAGGACTGTGGGCCAGAGAGATAACACATTGGATAAGATGCTTGCCTTGCATATAGCCAACCCAGGTTCAATCCAATGCCCAATACTATATGTGGGTCCCCGAACTCCTCCAGGAGTGATCCCTGAGCACAGCCAGGTGTGGGTCAAATATTAAAAAAAAAATACATAAATAAAGCTCTTACAAGGGCTGGGAAACAAAGTCTGAGACTAGAAGTCTAATGAAGCTAGACAGTTCAAGAGACACTTTTCCCATTTTCAGTCCACATAAAAAAAAAACTTAATTAAGTTATACCTTGGCAAAACATTATATGTCTGAGAGGAAAGGAGGCAGAGAAGTCATAGATGGTCAAGACTAAATGTGTTTTTCATGATCAGTTTTGTAGTATTCATTTTAGTGTCAAGGAGTCACACTCTAAAAAGAGCTCAGGGAATTAGGCAGTGCTGGGGAGCAAACCCAGACCTTGCGCATGCTAGTTATATGACGAGGCATGTGACTTACCATCTGAGCCACATCTCTGGCACCTGTATTAGTTTTTATTTCAGTACTCTAGGATTTTTATTTCTTCTATGTCTTCTAAGTCTAATAAAAATGCCATGCATTCAGAAACTTCCAGGGACCCAAACTAAATCCAACTTTCCTCATTTCCTTTAACTCTTTGCTCCAGATCAACACCATCAAGAAGTCTATGCTTTCCTTTCAGTTTCTTTTTATGAATCATATGTGATATCCTAACTTCATCTTTACCCTGAGCCCACACTCACAGTGAGAGGATTTGTCATTGGAGTCACAGTTGAGAATACTGCTGGGGACCCAGAGCCCAAGAGCTCTTAAAATCAGAAGACTTTGGACAAGAGTTCCAACACATCTGGGATTCTTTCTGTTAGAAAGATCCTAGAAGCTTCTAGAAGATTGATATTGCATCTCCCTCTATAATAAAGGTGGTTCCAGAGGCTCTTTCTTGACCAAGATGAAGAAGACTTAGGCACACATCATCATTTTGACTAAGCTTTCTCCTCACAGGGTAACAGATGGTCAGTGCCCATATTCTGAGATTCCTTGTTTCCCATATTTATCCCCTTTCATCCAGACTCCCCTGGTACTTTGCCTGCACTGTGGTGGATAGCAGAAACCCAACTGCCAGCCACTCTTAGTCACTTGGCCAAAGACCACACACTGGGGCATGTAGAGAACCAGAACTCCTGTGCTGCCCACTCTGTTTCCTCACTCACCCCATCCAACTTCAGAAAAAAAGAGCTAAGATGTAACATAGCTCTCAGCAACGAATGCTGGCAACACCAAGAAAATAAGAAGGGACACCCTTAAGATCCTCATCTTGGAGGATGAAGACAGATCAAGAACAGTGGTCCAAGAATAAAGATAAAGAGAAATCATACAAATTCTAGGAACCAAAAAGCTGGGTGCTGCACTATTATGAACACTAATGGCCTCAGAATGGCGTCCCACACCCCACACTCCAGAGAGCTTGCAAGACTGAATTTGAATACTGGGGCTTTGGGTGTGTGGTTTGTTTTTTGTGGGTTTTTTGTTTGTTTGTTTTTGGTTTGGGGCCACACCTGGCAGCTCTCAGGGGTTACTTCTGGCTCTCTGCTCAGAAATCGCTCCTGGCAGGCACAGGGGACCATTTGGAATGCCGGGATTCAAACCACCGTTGATCCTGGGTCAGCTGCTTGCAAGGTAACTGCTGTGCTATCTCTCCGGTCCCCCTCGGGTGTGTGTTCTTAAAGACAAAATGGTCATTGTGAGCATAGAAAAAGCTCTCTGTACTTGCAGTTGAAAGAGCAGATGTCAAGGACTAAAACTGACGGTTTTTCCATTTTTTAATTATTTTTCAACCGTAGAACCACTAAAACTATTAATAATGTAAGTACCTTATAATAAAAGGGTTGACGGGGAAATTCAAAACTATAAAACAGCCAAGAGATTGCAAGGACATGGAATTCCAAGGATCAGCTTTGAAGATCAACCTCCTTAGATTCCACACCCTAAGGGCAACTAAAACCCCATTTTCTACGAGACATTGAGATAAATGCAGGGGAAAAAAATGAAAAAGGACTAGAAGCAAGAATGGTAATAATACCCAAAGACAATAGAGACAAAAGGCCAAGAGGACTGGTCCATAGTAGGAAACTTGTCAAAGGAGGCATGAGGTTCAGTTAGGACAAAGAAGGGATCACAAGAACAAAGATAGTTGGAAATAATCACTCTGGACTGGATGCTGAAAGGAGATAGAGTGATAAATACGCATGATAGATAGTCAGTAATAGTATACAAACCAAATAGTCTAAAAGGAAAAGAAGAAAAGGGAATAGAATCTCTGAAATAGAGGCAGGCTGACGTGAGGGTAGGGAAACTGGGGATATTGGTGGCAGGAAATGTACACTGGTGAAGGGATGGGTTTTGAACATTGCGTGACTGAAACTCAATAATGAACAACTTTGTAACTGTGTAATTCATGGTAATTCAATTAAAAAAATCAAAATTAAGCAGAAAATCAGCTCACCTCAATTTTCCAGATGTTTAGGTTAGAAAGCAGATCCCAACAGTAATTTCCATTCTTATCCACACCGCTGAATCCAAACCCAGCTGCATTATTCACTGCATCAGCTGTGGTTTTTAAAACAACATGTTAGGAAAGAGACAAAAGTCATATCGCTGCTTGGAAGATGACTAAACTTCCACAGGGTCTTGAGCTCCAGAGACAGGCAGTCGTTTTCCTCAGCAAAGAAAACAAATGCCAAAGACTTGGTTGGTATCATTCTGAATCAGAGAACTATTTTTGGCTCTTGGGCTACCTCAAGTATCTATTTGTTGTTTTCATCCACTTGTGTTTGATGAGCACATGTGAAGAAAGAAGAAAGGCAGGAGAGATTCCGAGAGTCCAAGATGCCATCAGCAATGAAAGAATCAAAATGGAACACAAGGCTTGAGGGAGCAGCTTGACTTAAGGGGAAAAAAATGGAAGAGGCTAAAAATACGTCCACACACAAAAGCAGACACAAGAAAGAGAGGCTCTCGGGGTCCCAATTACAGACAGCAAGCAGGGCATTCACTGGGGCAACATTTAGTCAGGAAGACCAGCTCCTGTGGAAAAAGCAGAGCACTTCTGGAAGAAGTATGCACAGTATCAAGGAGGATAGTAGAAGGGGCTCTGAAGGAACAATTGGAAAATGTTAGAGCCCCAGGTGAAGGGAGGGAGAGAGGAATGGGGGACTAGATGCCACAACATCTCACATGGACAGTGAGCAAAACTGTCCTTCTTAGAACATCAGTTGAAACAGTCTGATATTTCATCCACTTATTGACCTACAAAGATATATCCATATCTAATCAGCTTTGAATAAAATGCTTTTAAAATCACATAGAGACCTAATGAAAGAAATAAGCTTTGATGTTGATCACAAAGGAGACACATGTTCTCTTTTCATTGATCTTACGTTGAAATATTTTCTTTGGGACTAGAGCAATAAGTAGCACAGAAGGTAGGGCATTTGTCTTGTATGCAGTCAACTTGGGTTTGATCCCTGGCATCCCATATCCCCAGCCTAACAAGTGTGATTCCTAAGCACAGAGTCATGAGTAACCCCTGAGCACTGCCGAGTGTGGCCCCAAAACCAAAATAAAACATTTTTCTTTAAGTGCAATCAAGCTAGGGACCAGAGAGAGAACACAAAGGGCTGAGTACAGCCTGCCATGTGTGATACTCTACATTCAATCCCCAACACTTCCTGACACTCCCCAGATCTGCAAAATATAGCCCCATAGACCCCCAATTTGATGCCAGATCTGAGCATCAAAACCATAAAAACCACCAATAATGAGCTAAATGAGAGCACTGTGAATGCTGACAAGTGGAAGCAACCCAAGAGAAACGTCCCTTTTCATCCTTCTATACCTTCTGATCTAGATGTATTTACCTTCAAACCAAAACGGATTTGTAAAGGGCTCCATAGTAGGAGAAAGGAGAAGTCCCGCCATGGGCAGACACAAGGAGGAACCTGTCAAAGCAGTCAGAAGGAGAAAGGCAGGTCCTGTATGTGATTCTAGTAAAGCAAAGCAAATAAACAGAACAGAAATGCTTCACTTCAGAAGTAGAAAACAGAAGGAATTGGATAGAGAAACAGATCAAAGGCAATCAAGTCTATGGACAGCATGGCCACTGGATGTTTGGTGGTGACCCGGATGAACTTAGGTCAGAGGTAGAACTATAGGGCTGTAACCTGAAACTTTCATCATATTTTGCTCGGGATACCCTAGCAAGCTTTTGTTTTCAATAAGAGAGAAAATAACAAAGCCAGCCTGTTCCATATATCTGTTGTATTGATTTAATGTTGCTTATCTTCTCTGCAGTTTCATGGTAAAATGATCTGGCTTCTTTTTGAACAAAGAATGGAAAGCTCTATCATTCTCCTAAGCCCACTGGCTGGAAGCCCAGAAGAGGGAAAGACACACACACACACACACACACACACACACACACACACACACACACAAGGCAAAGGTGTGCCCCATGTTCTTTCCTTAATAAACTGAGCGTTTTGAATATGTGGGAACCAGTGTGTGAATGACCAGAGAGGTAATAAATCTAAAGACAAAACTTCCTTGAAGTACCTTAAACTAACACTAAAAACAGGTCAGGGTTGACAGGAGCTGGAACTAGCCAGCAAACTCTAAATTCCTCTCTGGCCTCAGATCAGCACACTTGGTGAGACCTTGAATGTAGAGAACCAAGTAGTTGTAGCAGAGGCCCAGGTACTTATGTCAGACACTGCGTATTCCTCTGAACATTACTGGGAGCAGTGCCCAAGCACTAAGACAAGAATAACTCCTGAGTACATTTGGGAGTGACCAAACCTGCCTCCATCCCCAAAGAAGACCTAAAAGAACAGAAAAACAATTAACGTGTGTGTAAAAGCTGGTTATCCTTCTAGGATCCTGAAAAGTACTCTAAAGCTTTTCTCATTTCATGTTCACAATGATGTGTGGCTGGGTGTGACTCCACCCTGGATTTAGGTGTATCTACCTGAGACCCCCACCCATTCCTGGGAGGGGTCTTGGGAAGGTTAGATAAGGCCTTTGGGCCAAGGGATTAGGGTCTTTTTGGTCTTTTGCCAGGATGGAGGTTGGAGGTGACATGGATGAAAGAAGTTAAGATGCAGGGCTAGCTGAGAATGGCATTCGTAAATGGTTAGCAGCCACATCTGATGGCCAGGGCAATAAAGATGTTATCTCTCTGGAAGCCTGCCTGTGAGTGAGTTCAATACCCAACGCTTTCCTGGACCCAGACCCACAAGTTAATGGGGGATGGAGCCTCGTGGCTGGACTCTAAGAACAAAGGCCTCCATACAACATCCAAGCCCATTCTAAGGGCTGTTTTTCTACAGCTGGGGATAGAGGTCCCCAAATTTCCAGCACCCCTCAGTAATACAGTACATACAAAGTTTGCTCAGGAGAGCTGTCTAACTTGTAGAAATCTATTCCCTCAGGCATAAAGTGGATAGAGTAATAGTCCCTGTTTTAAAAGAGTGTGGAAGGCCAGAGAGATAGCACAGGGGGTAACACTTAAGCCTTGCATCTGGCCCACTTCTGTTATATAACAAGCACTGCATGGTTCTCCCCCCCCCCCCAGGCATCACCCCAAAATGCCACCCAAGTTGAATGAGAACTGCCAATGGAAAACACAGTAGGCCTCCTGTATACCAGTTAGGATCCCCCCCAACCCAATAAAATTATGTTGAAGAAATTTTTAAAAAATTGAAGATCAGGGGTCCAGAGAGATAGCATGGAGGTAGGGCAATTGCCTTGCATGTAGAACAACGGTGGTTTGAATCCTGGCATCCTATATGGTCCCTCGAGCCTGCCAGGAGTGATTTCTGAGTGTAGAGTCAGGAGTAATTCCGAGCGCAGCTGGGTGTGACCCAATAACAAAACAAAACAAAACAAATCCACGGGGTCAGAGAGATAGGATGGAGGTAAGGCACTTTGCCTTGCATGCAGAAGGACAGTGGTTCAAATCCCAGCATCCCATATGGTCCCCTGAGCCTGCCAGGGGTGATTTCTGAGCATAGAGCCAGGAGTAACCCCTGAGCACTGCTGGATGTGACCCAAAGACCAAAAAAAAAAAAATAATAATGAAGATCAGGGCCAGAGTGATAGCATAGCGGACAGACCAGAGTTTGATCCGCAGAATCCCTTATGATCCATCAAGCCTGCCAGGAGTGATTTCTGAGCACAGAGCAAGAAGTAACTCCTGAGCGTTTCCAAGTGTGGCAATAAAATAAAATAAAACAAAAATTGAAGATCAAAGCACAGAGCTGGCCCCACATCAGCTAAGTAGCTCACATTAATTCAGAAGATGTTAGCTTCTGTTTTAAAAAATGATTGTTTTATTCTTGACACATACACATACAGGCTGCAGTGAAGAGGAAGAGTGATCATTGACATCTTAAGATGGCCAACACTGCCAGACTCTAAATACTAGGATTTTCCACAAACTGAGCATGGAGGAGTTACTTTGAAAACTGAAGAATGGATTCCTGAAACCCAGAGTTTGGTCTATGTCAAATTTCCTGGTTTGCTGAGTGCCTCGTGATAGAGTTTACCCAGACAGGCTTTTATCTTAGACTCTAAGATAAAAGACTTAGAGCAGGGGTCTTCAAACTACGGCCCGCGGGCCACATGCAGACGGCAGAGGAGTCTGATCCGGCCCACCAGCAGTGAGCGCTGTTTGGTTGCCAAGATACCTGCCAGCATATACACTCACTGCATATCCAAATATCAGGAACCATGCACTCAAAATGGTAACCATCTTTGGTAGCACTTATGCCTGTGAACAGACTTTTTCAAGAATGAAACATCTGAAATCTCCAACCAGATCAAGATTAACTGATGCCCACTTGCATCACTTGTTACGGCTGGCAGTGACAAATATGGAACCGGACATTGACCATCTCATTAGCCAAAAGCAGGCCCACAGTTCCCATTAAAATACTGGCGCGTGATCTGTTTTTTTATAAATGGTTTTCATTTTATTTATATAAGATACGTGCAGTGTGAGTAGGAATTAGTAGCTCATATAGTCTGGGCCTCCAGCTCTCTAAGGGATCGTAATCCGGCCCCCACTTTAAAAAGTTTGAAGACCCCTGACTTAGAGCATATCAGGCTTCCCAGCCACGGGTCCAAAACTGGCTACTACTTGTAGTATGTGTGGTTCTTCCATATTGTAATTTCATTTGGAGAACATATGTCAGAAGTTGGGAGTCTTTAGAACACAACCTAGGTAAGCTAAAAATCACTAATGAATAAATCAGGGAACTAGCCAATGTTGTTTGCTAAGTGCAAAGAAGGTGGCTTTATGGTTTCCATGTAAAAATTAACTAGTATTCAGCTAACCCAGATCCTTCAAGAGGCCAGCCTTAAGGATTAAATTTATCATCATAGATAATTACTACATCAATTATATGTTAATGATGTCTTAAGGAGATGGATAAAATCAATTATTCGGTTAAGCAGTTTAAATATTTCCTTTTAAACTATTCATTGATGCTTTATTCATAAATAATACAAAGGTTAATTTCAGATCTGCCCAAGGAATCTGAACTGTAGCAAACTTCAAGTAGAGGCCATGCAAATTTATAAAGTGTGGCTAATAGAGCAATGAGAGAGAGAGAGAGAGAGAGAGAGAGAGAGAGAGAGAGAGAGAGAGAGAGAGAAGAGTGGAGAAAAAGAGCTTAGGTCAGAGAAAGGTATACATCCCCATCAAGGGTTCCTTCTATACTCCAAATATCTAGACAATTTCTAGAGGGCAGATCAAAGCAGGTACCCCTGAGCTCTGATATCCCACCCACACAACACACCTGGCATGAGACGTTCCCTATGGAGCTTCTGACCATCTTTCTGTTGTCCTCAAATCAGGAACTGACTTGGTCCAGAAACAGTACTTAGGCCCTGGATCAGAATATGGAAGAGAAAGGATAAGGAAAAGGTAAGAGGAAGAAGAGGTGAGAAAGTGGAAGGAAGGAAGGAAGGAAGGAAGGAAGGAAGGAAGGAAGGAAGGAAGGAAGGAAGGAAGGAAGGAAGGAAGGAAGGAAGGAAGGAAGGAAGGAAGGAAGGAAGGAAGGAAGGAAGGAAGGAAGGAAGGAAGGAAGGAAGGAAGGATTCTCTCTCAGTCTCTTATGTGGATGTTTGCATGCACATGCAAACATTTTAGAGAAAAGTAAAGATGAACCATTTTACATCGTGAAAGAGGAAATATCAGTTTGCTCTTGCCAGTTGCAGAGAATGGCTTCGTGTTGATTGTCAGTATCTTATGTCTACAATTTCCTGGGCTTCCTTTAAGATTGAGAGTCTAGTTTTCCAAGGCTAGACCCTAAAACAAATGGATAAATTATACCCCAGGCCTTGAGTCAGCTAATAGGAGGCTAACAATAAGCTATACCAAGAAAATTAAAAACTTAAAATACTTAACATGAAGACCTAACTAAAAGGAAGTGTCTAGCAAAGAAGACAGCTCCACTAACCTAATTAGAATGTCAGGATTTTCATCTTATCTTAGCAACATGAAAGAGCCCTGACTGAACAGAATATCTGTAGGGAACAAATGGGAATCCACTGCTTCCCCATTGTTTGATTTAGTGAGACAACACAGACAATGAAAACATCAGACAATGTATGACTGAGCCTCAGTCATGAACAACTTTGTAACTCTGTTTCATGGTGATTCAATTAAAGAATTTGTTTAGTTAAAAATATTTTTAAGAACCAAACATCCCCTGTGGGGAAAGAGGGCCCTCAGTCACTGCTGGAGGGTATGTGGACTGAGCCAGGCTTTTTAGTAAACATATGAAATTGTCTCCAGAACTAAGAATTGAGCTTCCATATCACCCACTTCTTGGTATCTACCCTAAGAACCAGAACACTTTATTCAGAAAAGGCATTTTCACTTTTATTCATTGCAACACTCTTCACAATAGTCAAGATTTGGAAACAACCCAAGTGCTCCAGAACAGATGACTGCATAAAGAAATTATAGTACAAATAGACAAATCAATACGACTCAGCATTAAAAAAGATGAGACCATGCAATTTTGCTTCTACATGGAAGAATCTAGAGAGTATCATGCTGAATAAGATAGAAGGAAAGGGAGAGATACAGAATGTCTTTCTCATATGTGAACTAAAAAGAAACATCCTCATAAGGAAATAACAAATGCTTAAAGGCACAAAAACTCAGACCAGACCACAGGAGGCATATCACAGGGGGTGCAGTTTGTGGGGGAATCGGACTGGGATGGGGAGACATAGAAATAGTGGTGAAAGGAAACAGATACGCTGAGTATAGAACTGGCCTGAAGCTGGAATGTTTGTGCATGAACCCTATTAATAACAGAATTGTAAACCAGGATGCCTAAATAAAATATCATCTTTGCCTTCTTCCCCTTTCTTTCCATGCATCAATGGCCAAATTTGACTGATGGAATCAGCAGCAGCTTCCAAGTTTTGGCATCTGTTCATGACCTTGCGTTTGAACAAGTCAGGACTGTATTATTCCTTATCATAGATACCAGAGTAGATGAATGACAGCAGAGGGGAGATGATTGGGAATATAAATGATCCCAGAGTTTTTGATTCATTGATTTGACGTGCTTTGGGGCTAAGCTATGCAAGGCACATTAGATTGGTTTGTTGTTGTTGTTCTTCTTAAGGTTTTTTTTTTTGTTGTTGTTGTTGTTGTTACTTTCTTGGGGATTTATAGCTTTGGTTTTGTTTTTATTTTTATCCAGGTTCTACACAGAAATTACTTCTGGAAATCACAGGGGATCATATGGGATGCTGATGATAGAACCTGGATCCTGCATGCAAGGCAAATGCCCTACCCACTGTGCTATCACTCTGGTCCCAGAGGGGGGTTATAGATTTGTTTATTTGTTTGTTTTTTCTGGGACACACCCAGTTGTGCTGAGGAGTTACTCCTAGGTCTGTGCTCAGGAATTACTTCTGGAGGTGCTCGGAGGACTATATGGGATGCCTAGGATCAAACCTGGATCCTGCATGCATGACAAATGCCCTACCTGCTGTGCTATTGCTCCGGCCCCAAAGGGGTTTGTAGTTGTTGATTATTTTTCACTTCCCTGCCTCATAATGGTCTCGAACATTCCATGAGACTTACCTAATGTCCAGGCAAAGTAATATTTGGGTTTTGAAGCTTGCATGACAGCATACAAGTAGCAGAGTCGAGTGAGAAAGTTGGTTTTTTGGGAAAACTGAAGGTCAACAAGGCAGGTGACAGGGAAGGTCTTGGTGAGCGTCAAAAACAGGAGGAGAGACACCAACGTCAGACACAGCTTATGCAGCACGGCTCCCTAAAAATGGGGGAGAGGCAAAGTCACCCTGGAAGGCCCAGCCACAGGAGACCCATCTGGGCAAGACCTCAGTTGTTCCAGCAACTGCTTAGCAATAGCCCTCAGACCCCAGGCTGCTTCCTCAGAACCAGAAATGTTATGAGCAGGAATGTTCTATTGAAAGACAGAACTTCCCACAGCTACTGTAGGGCTAGGTATTCTATATATCCATATCTGTTCACCAATAGATTCTACCCACAAGAAGAAGAGGGTTTGATTATTTACATTGGAAGAGGAGAGAATGTTTGTGTGGGTGAATAACCACTGGGGGAAAAAAACCAATGGTTTCTGCTTCCATCACCAGCTGATCCCACAACACAGGGTAGAGTTGCCAGCAAGTACACAGTAGACTATGACTCAGCCACAGAACAGGGAGAGCACACAATGTGCTGTGACATGGGTGCAACTAGAAGATGTTCAGTTAAGTGAAATGCATCACAAGGACAGGACAAACACTGCATGTTCTCACTTCTCTGTGGCACATAAAATAACCAATCTAAAGAATGGCAGGCAGTAAAGATGGCTCTCAATAACAGAAACAAGAATTCCATGGAAGGAAGAAATGGAAGGGGAAAGCAAGAAGGGGGAGTCTGGAAGGAACAAGGCAAGAATCGGGGTCTTGATGTCTCCATGCTATAGAAGTGATATATCTACACAGACCAAAGTCCTGGGTCCAACAGTGCCATTAGCATGGGATCCAAAGGACAACCAAATTTACAAATCTAACTGCCAAGGGGTTGCAGAGAGTTAGTAGATAGTACAGCAGGTAGAAAAAAATGCCTTGCATACGGTTGACCCAGATTCAATCCACAATATCTCATATGGTCCCCTAAGCTCAGGAATGATTCCTGAGCACAGAGCCAGGAGTAACTTCTAAGTATCACTAGACATGACCCCCCCACTCAAGTAATGTAACTGTCAAGAAATGGGGGAAGGAGACACCTGGGAATAGCAGTGGAGTCTCTTCACAGTATGGTAGAATGGAGATGAGAACATTGTATGCCCTTAAACCTATTATAAACAACTATGTCAATCCAGGATGTTCTAAATGTGATGATTTAGAACACCTTTGGATAGATATTCAAAGAAGGTAGAATCTCCCTGTGCAGATTATTAATGCCACACCCAGCCCCAGGCAGGGAATAGAGACATCTATGTATGTGTGTATATGGGGTGGGGATTCCTGGCAGCCACTCCTGCTCACACTAAGCCATCAGGACCAGAAGCTCAATGCAAGGGTCCAAGGCTGGGACACCTAATAAGTGCTTGAGAGACTCCTAGGCCACATCCAACAGTACTTTATGTGGTGCAAGGGTTCACTCTCAGATCCTGAGGTACAAGCACATACACACTGCTGACCACTGAGCTCTGCTCCAGCTCAGGACCTGTGGAAAAGGCTGCCAGCAGGACAACATGTCACCAACTCTGCAATTATGATGTGTGGGTGGTTGAAATCCCTTGCAACACAATGGCTTTGCTACATGTTCCTGAAACTACCTGTGACAACCACCACATGAAACAACATGAAACAACCACTGCATGACACTTTATAGAGAATGATTTGTCTTACTTGCCATGGGGCAGAAGAAGGGCAGCTCCGTAAAGAGAGCAAGGAATTGGAATAATAAAAGCAAAACTCACAAGGGTACCACACAGGGTCTGGCTCCAGGTGACAATCCACTATGCTCAGCCACACTGATAAGGATGCCACAGGACCTCAGGATGGTGCCAGCTCCTTCCCATCTGTGTGACTGCTAACAATAAGTTAGCTCATGCCTTCACTCTTTCTGTACACCAACAATACCTAGGGTTCCCTGAGCAATAATAAGATGGCTCAATAATATCCCAACTGAAAAACGGGTGACACGAACAAGAATTTCCAGGACATTTGCTTTGGTGCCTGTGGGTCCTAGGGATATCACCGCATGGCTGCTTCGAGAGACCAGTTGAACCTGTGACCCTTAGCCAAGCAGAATCTCAGGGGCAGTGTCTTCAATGCTTAGGAAATACGTGCCTGGGCATAAATCACTCCAATGTTTCTCTTATGCAGATGCGAAATTGTGCCTGCAGATATAAACTGGTATTTATGAAATACTTGGATTTTCTGCATGCACCCCTTGTCTCTATTTTCCTACATTGTTCATACGAATTTCCCTTAAACATGGGCTATTTCATTTAGATCAATTCAACTTATTGGTTCTATCCAAGCTGTGGGCTGATTTGAGGTCAATAATATTCAGGTGGAATGTATTATTTCAAGAAGCAGCCGCAGTGCTTTCTCAAGAGACCAAACTGCAGGTATGCTGGTGTCAAACCAGTTTGCTTGCAATAAATTGTCATAAAAAGCCCATTTATTTTAGTCTCCACTCTCTCCCACTCCTCCTCCTATGACATATTGTTCTTTGTAGATGAATTTCTATTCTTAAAGGCACAACACTCAAACTCGAACGTATTAACTACTGCAGTATAGACATATTGGCTGGCTGTCTCCATGGGCCAATTGTTTTCATCTTCACAACAAGCAACACAAATGAACAGCACTCACTCAAACCTTAGAGTTGCCGCAAATCAATACCAGGACTAGCATCTTAAATAAATTGGGGTGAAGGTGGTAGATTTATTGGCCAAGGTTCTTTTTTATTTCCTGGTAAACTGTTAACTTTTTAACTAGAAGGGTATTGGTGAGAGTCTTGTCTGGCAGCCAAACCCAACTCTCTGGAACTCTGGGTAAATCCTTGGCACTTCAAAGACTTACAGTGGGAGAAGGTTCTGGCAGGTCCTGGAAATCTTTCTGCTTCCAGTTCACTTCCAGCAACTTCATGTGTGTGTGTCTCCCCTCAATGAAGGCCACGTAGTCTTTGAAATTGTTACAAGGGCCAGCAATGACACTCATGAAGTTGAGAAGGTAGCTCAAGTATTCCAAAAAAGATGGTTTGACTCTGTGGAAACAAAGTGACATATTAAAAAGTCTTCAGCCTTTGACTTCTGGTTCTTCTTGGCATATAAACACCTCAGCAATCCTGGAGATGGTTAAACATGACAGTTAAACATGACACACTCTCTTTCTTATGTTCTGGTTCTAAGTAAAAGTTGCCTAAAACAGAAGGCAAAAGGTTTGGCTCAAAGATGAGGGGCATTCTCCCAAGGGCCCTATGTTGGCTGGTCCAGCTACACACAGAAAGTAAAGCGATAGGGGAGAGCAAGGCAACTTGGAGACTGGGAAATGCTTTATTTTTTTCCTCTACAAAAGAAAATGAAAGCAGCAATGAAAAGGCAGAGGGCACAGGAACTGGATTTAATGTGAGTTGGTGGAGATGCTCTAAAAGAGGAAAACACCTCCAAAGCGCCAAAGTAAATACAAACCAAATGCTGGGTGGGACCAGTTTCCAGGCCATCACAATAGCTTTCTTGTCTGCTTGGGCAATGAGTGAGAAGTGGAGCCCAACAGGCGAGGCTGGTGTGGCAGGAAACAAAGTTCTGCAGGGATCAGTTCTGTGTAGGGCTTTCATGGCATTTTTAGGGTGCATGCTCTTCCAACAAGATAGAATGGTGGGCTCAGTTTCCTAAAATGCCATTGCCTTCAGCCCTGGACTGGGGCCTTCTAACACATGCACCCCCAAAATGCTGCATCAAGCACTGACTTCAGGAGCTTACTGCATCCCCTCTTAGCCTGCTTCTCTCAAAGTACTCTGCAGGGGGCACTCTCTTCTGTGGCTGCATCTCTGTTCGGTGTGCTATTCCCAGCCCCCCCTCAATGCATCCCTCCTGCTTTACACAACCTCCCTTACACAACCTCCCTTCCTCTCCAACACCTAGCATCCCCTTCTTTCTGCACCCCACAATGACCAAATGACCTCACCTTCAGCCCTTCTGCTCTTTGCATTGCCCAGCCCTGCTACATCTCTCCAGTTCCCTTAATCTGCCAGCACTAAGCCCTCTCAATAGCCCCTGGCAGTTGTTGCTGGGGGACCCCCGGCACATGCCCAATAAAAACGACTCTTGAAACACAGCTCCAGTCAAGGAAATTGCAAAACTAATAAAATTACAGAGTCATTTGCTGTTTGGTTTAGCAGTGCCACTTCTGGGAATCTGTTACAGCCTGATCCAAACCCATTTCAAGATGGGAGCATTCATCATTCACCACTGGGAACAGCACAGGATTGATAGACAAGCCAAGTATCCATCCAAAGCAGATTTGTTAAATAAACATCCATGCAGGGGAATTAATATACAGATAGGAACAACAAGGATGACCTCTAGCACCGAGACACCAAAGGCTTCAGGGAGATCTTGAATCTGAACTCACGTTACAGCAAGGCGCTGCTGCTCTGCAGAGAGATCTTCTGCTCTTCGACCTAACCCTACAAAAAGGGAGAAAACAATTAGAAATAAGACACTGGGGCTGATGCAGATCGCTTAAAAAAATATTGTTTTGCATTCAAATTTCTTCCAGTGTCCTTGTTAGCCATTCTTTCAAATAGACTCAATCCAGGGACCGGAGTGGTAGTACAGTGGTAGGATGTTTGCCTTGCACGCAGCTGATCCAGGACAGACAAGGGTTCCATATCCGGCATCCCATGTGGTCCCCTGAGCCAGGACCAATTTCTGAGCGCAGGGTCAGGAGTAACCCCTGAGTGTCGTTGGGTGTGCCCCCCCCCAAAAAAATAGACTCAATCCAAGAGTGGTTCTAGGTGCAGGGCTGATGGAGAAAGTCTCTATCGGTTCTGTTGAAGAGAAAGTTGAAATCAAATTCCTCTTTCTTTCCCAGAATATGAGAGGAATAGGGGAATCCCTCTTCAAAACCCAGACCGGAAATGCTGCATAACAAAAGGGCACAAGGAAAAAGAATAATCCGGAAAGTTTTCTTCTTTAAAATCATCTTTATTGGGGCTGTAGAAATGGCACAGTGGTGGGGTGTTTGCTTTGCATGAGATCGCCCACGAGGGACCCGATTCGATTCCAGCATTCCATGTGGTCCCTCAGCCTGCCTGGGGCAATTTCTGAGTGCAGGGCCAGGAGTGGCCCCTGAGCACTGCTGGATGTGACCCAACAACCAACCAACTAATCAATTAGTCAATCAATAAATAAAGCTTTTAAAAAATAAATAAAATCATCTCTATGACACTAAAACACACAACCAAATCACATGTGTGCTTCCAATAAAAAGTTATTGTCCTTTTCCCCAGTGGTGGGAAAATTTGGGCCACATCTAGCAGTGCTATGGTGCTCAATAGACTATATGTGATGTCAGCCATATGCAAGGCAAGCACCTTACCCAATTATGTTCTCTTTGGCATCTAAAAAGTTACACACAGAAGTCTAGTCAAAAATATTCACCTGTCATCTTATTAAAAGCCAATGGTAAAGCTGCACATTCAGCTAAGACTAATTATGGGTATTCAAAACCATCTCTAAGAAAAAGTG
Source organism: Suncus etruscus (assembly GCF_024139225.1). Classification (NCBI taxonomy): domain Eukaryota; kingdom Metazoa; phylum Chordata; class Mammalia; order Eulipotyphla; family Soricidae; genus Suncus; species Suncus etruscus. The sequence goes on from NC_064865.1 coordinate 49,936,151, forward strand.
AGTGTGTCTGGAATTGGCCACAAGACAAAAAGAAAGGGAACAAGGAAAATAGATACTTTGCTGCGTAAGGTATAAGAAAATCGTATAAGCTCAGAGTGCTTTAAAAAATAGATATAGGCAAAGAATACTTATATATACCCAAGTATTTTTTAAAAGAAAACAAGAATCAGTCCTTTAAAAATAAGAAAGAAATCTTTATTTTTGGAAGAACTCCTTAAAGAGGACATCTCTGGAAATCCCAGAAAGAACATTGATTTTAGCTACTGGTTTCTAACCACTATAAAATGAACTAGGACATTCCTGATTTGAAACTGACCATCTCATATCCCGTGAAATCACTTGGTTTTGAACAAAGAGAGGGTTTGGTGAGAATTCATCCTCGGGACGATATGACCCAGCTTTCTACAGTATGACTAAATCATTGAGAATGAACTAGAATACACAGAGTCAACATGGGAATTAAATGAGTTCCCAAGCTTTGGGGAAAAACAAGGAACTTGCTAGCAGAGCCTATAAATCCTCTGAACTTGTCAAAATATAAAGGATATTCAACCATCTAAGAGTGTTCACCAGAGCAGTACAAATGCGAACATACTTTTACTAAATGTAACTTGCACCACCTAAGCTCAGACTGAAATCTTCTGGCTGCCTAACAGTCCCCTTCTCTGCCCTCAAAAGTTTGAGAAGTGGGTATCAAACTTTGGGGCCAAAAGCAGGAGTAAAAGAAATATCCATTTTATACCTACAAAGGATTTTTCCTCTCCCAGCTTTTTATAAGGATCAAGATAATCTCATTAAATAATTTTCCAAACCCAACCTAAACAAAAAATTTGCCTGAAACAAATGGCTTCTCAGAGTAAAATAAAAGTCAAAAGTGAAGGGGGTGTAATTTCTTCTTAACATGGTTAGAAACGAAGGCCAGAATATCATCAATTCACTGAAATTTCAAACTGTCAAGGTAAACAGGAAACCAACTGTTCTCCATGCAGATTCAGCTAAATCAGATTACAGATTCCAAAGAGAAACGCTGAAGGGCAGCAGGGAAAGTAAAAGGTTATGATTGAAGGCATCTGGAAAATTTTGATACAGAAAGATCTGCTGACACTTGTATGAAATTTGGACTACAGAGTCAAGACAGGAACAGTACTTGGAAAAGCTCAGATCTAGAAGAAGGGTTGTTTTTCTCACCATCGTGAACTTGAAAGGCCAAGGTCGTGATCTTCTGAGTGACTATCATCAGAGGTCTGAAAGACAGAGAAGTGTATCAAGTGGGGCCAAAGTGGCAAAGAACAAACATACTCCATTTTTCTGCATGGTAGATTTGCATCTTGAAGAATATTGCATCAATTAGAAGTATGTTTGTAAATATGGGCTTTCCGGGGGCATGATGAGATAAGTCAGTAATAACATAGGGTCATTGGAGAGATAGTAAGTACAAAGGTAAGACATTGCCTTGCATGCGGACAGCCTTTCCAATTCCCACCAGGATTAATCTCTGAGCACAGAGCCAAGAGTAATCCTTGAACACTGAAGGTGTGGCCCAAAAACAAAACAGAAAAATTGAAAAGGAGAGCATTGGTGGAAGGTCTTGGGTACTTAGGTTACAGTAGTGAGGAAAAACAACTGCATGCATTAAAATCATAAATATTAACACTGTTGAAACATGTGACTTAAAGTGTAATAATTAAATGTAAAAAGTGTGGCAGAGGGTTGTGGGCACTTTGGTGTTGGTGCAATAACTCTGTACAATACAACTATAGATATTAAAATTATTATGATCATGTGACCTAGGTTATAATTTAAGAAATACATTTTTTAAATTTAAATAACGTGATTGACAAAGTTGTTCATAATACAGATGTTTCCAACTTTCCATGTTCCAACACCAAAAAACATCATCAGTGTGACCTTCCCTCCACCAGGGTCCCCAGTTCCCTACTCATCCTCTGAATTTCATAGCAGGCACAAACACATTACCTTCATGTTGCATATTATAACAAAATGGCAAATAGAATTGTCAAAAATAGATCAATAAAAGTCAATTTGTGATAACTGTCATATCTCTCAATGGTGGTCATTGTTTGAAGGTTCACTGAGAGCTGTAGTGTTGAAGGCATTAGTTAAGCCTTCTGTGTTGTTGTTTATGTTCATCGAGTTTGGTGTGTTTCTACACAACTTTCCCATCAAATTTGCTGTGTTCCTACTATGCTGTTGGTACTGTAAAATTTACAAAAGCCATTGAATTTCAAGCAAACACTTTATCACTTTGCTTCCAAATCATTTAAGTAGATATTACAAAACTAAGCAAGATGATATTGGACGGTCCCTCTCATGCTGCTATGCTGCTACTCCAAGTGCAAGGTCCAGGACCAGCCTTGTGGATATGACCTGAGCTTGTTAGGGATGTGGAATTTCAGACTCTTCCCTAGACTGGAAAACAAGACCTTCATTTTAATGAGATCTCCAGGGGAGCTAATGTATATTTAAAAAAATAATGGCGCCATAACCTAATCCAGAACTCTGCAGATATTTTTTGACTTCTTTACTCTAATTATGCTTTGTTCTTCTATGCTTTGTTCTATTAAAGGTAATTCTTCCATATCCACATAGTAAGAGATATCTTTATAAAATGTAGCTTTCTGTAAGTAAAACACAATCACGCATATAAATCCCACCAATCTTAATTTGGAAAAAGAACAAATAAAATCTCATCCACAATTTTTTTTTTTTTTTTTGGTTTTTGGGCCACACCTTGCGTTGCTCAGGGGTTACTCCTGGCTGTCTGCTCAGAAATAGCTCCTGGCAGGCACGGGGACCATATGGGACACCGGGATTCGAACCAACCACCTTTGGTCCTGGATCGGCTGCTTGCAAGGCAAACGCCGCTGTGCTATCTCTCCGGGCCCATCTCATCCACAATTTAGCACCTATGTTTATCCACGACATGGAGGCAAGGGTTGCCCTTTTACACAACCCAGGGTATAGAGGTGTGAGAAATAGGTTTCCAGGATTGCTGAGATTGTACATCAGGTAAGGTTCTTACCTGGCAATGTCGGTGCTTTGATCTTACCCTGGTTCCATTCCCCAGGTTTCTTGCACACATTCATCTAATACAACTTCACTCAATTCCTAGCTGAGTTTCTATTCTAAATTTATGCTAAGCTCTCAGGTTTATAGCCAAAATCCAAAGAAACTAGCTACCACCTGAGGCTACTTTAAAAATACCAGGTTCAACTTTCAAATACTATTTCATTCCTCAGCAACAACTACATAAGAGTTTTAAACCAAAATGGTAGTATCAAACAAATTTTACTATGGAGGAAAACTGATATTTGCTTTTTTGCTCATAATATAAAAAAACATTGGTAGTGAATCTATTTGATAATTTGAGGGTTTTTTCTTGGTTGGTTGGTTGGTTGGTTGGTTTGGTTTTTGAATGACATCCAGTAGCAATCGGGTTACTCTTGGCTCTGTGCTCAGAAATCACTCCTGGCAGGCTTGAGGGATCATATGGGATGCTAGGGATCAAACCCAAGTCCATCCCAGGTCAGCCATGTGCAAGGCAAATGCTCTACTGCTGTGTTATAGCTCCAGCCCCTAATTGATAATTCGTAATTTCTGTATCTGTTGACTTCAGGTTGGTATAATCTCCCTTGATGTTCACTAATATTATACAAGAAGATTTATATAACCAAGACACTGTGCAGTCATGGTGGTAGGGAAAAAACATAATACTACCTATTAAAAAAAAGTAATTAAAAGTTATATGGCTTTTAATCATGGGCACGTGAATGGAACTGACCCAGAGAACTAAACGAGTACAAGTATCAATCAGGGTGTCTGTGGCCAGTTCCAAGTCAGCTCCAAGCTCTGCATAGTGGGGTCAGGAGAGGGAAAGGCAGAGTTGACCACCCATCCTCTCCCACACTGCCAGAGATCCTGACTGCTGAGTTGGGGGAAGAGGCAGGCAATTTGGCAGGAAAGCAGAAGATATGTAGTACCAGGTACCTGAGGAAGGCATGTAGAACAGAGCTACAAAATCTCTGACTCTCCTTCATGTTCTTACCAGTGGATTCAATTGCCACTGGTGAGTCTATTCCACACATTTAATCTTGATTGACTCTACATGACTGAATCAAAGTGAGCAGCCAAAAAAGAAGCTCATCACTAAGATACTCACCCTGAAAAGTCTGTAGTGAGAATTCCATAGTGGAAGATGTATATGCGGCTGATGTGGCATATGGTCAGGTATCCCATGGCTACAAAGAAGGAGTACCTGAAACCACAGGTGCAAATTGTTGGATTATTGTTCAATACAGTCATGAGAGGCCATTTTCTCTTCTTTTCTCACCCCTACCTGCAATTTACATTGAACTTCTATCTGGTCAACCCACACCCCAGCTCAAACTCTTCCCTCACTAGCACACCCACTGCTCTCTCTCCATATTGCAGAGACCATCAACTTTGACTGCATATGGGAACTTTTAACTCTACATACACCAGGCCCCACCTAGAGATTTGCTGGGTCAGCTAGTAAAGCGTGGCACCAGGCTGGTGTCATTCCAATTGCCACCAAAGTTGAGAATTGCTGAGCTGTAAAGTGTCACATTCAGTCTCTTCTCACATTCCATTACTTTTACACAAATTCTCTGAAAACCTACATCATCACCCCACCTCCAACCACTCCTTTCCTAAAACACTGTGTTCCCTTGGCTTCCGTTCTTGTTTTGGCATCAATGTGTTAAACTATGTTAACACACATGCACTATTGAGAATATAGATCAATTCAGTAACTATTAAGAAAGAATCCAATTAACTCCTGTCTCTCTTAACTACACTGGAGCTCCAAAAGGCAAGATGGCAATGTGTGCTTCATTCATCAGAGGTAGCTGGCATGTTGAAGCAACAACTAAATCAATGTTACTTGTCCTAAAAGTCTCCATAGATCCACACCATCTAATCAGATCAATATTTCTGAATACAGGTATGCAAGGTCTGCTCATTATCAAACTCTAAAGGATGACTCACTTTTCACAATGACTATTTCCTACATTCTCCCTCCTCTGCCTATAACTCTTTTATCCATCTAATAATCTAGTTGGGGTCCTCTCTAATAAGACTCACCACCACCATCAATTGCTTTCTCAATGCCTAGTTTGGCTTGATCTCCCCCATTTTTCATTGTCCCACCCTAGCATAGTTTGCTATCCTATTGTCTGGATTTCTTGAGAGCTACATATGAACAAATAGGGCATTGAATAGATTTATGTGTACATCTGTTTCCCCCAACTCACTGTGACCAGGAGCATTTCAAGCCTGACTTGACACATAGGAAGAGTTTGTTATGTTGAAACCAATTAAAATGAGTTCAAGCCATATTTTACATAACTCAAGTGTTCATCATGTAAATAAATTCAGAAGTAATGCTTTGGGGAAAACAAGAGAACACCTGGCAATACTCAAAGCTTATTCCTGACTCTCTGTGCTCAAAGATCACGCCTGGCAGTGCTCAAGGGATCCAATGTACTGGGGACTGAACCAAGATGGGATACATGCAAGGCAAGCACCTTAACCCCTATATTCTATCTCTGGCCCCAGAAAGTGTAACTTTGAAACATGTGCCCAAACAGGCATTGTGATATGAAATCATACTTCACAAAGTCACATCAAAATAACTCAGGAACTTATATGTAACCTGAGGAAGAGAGAAGCAGGGGTCATAAAGATTCACTTGAGACAGAAAACCAAAGAAGGGAGTTTGATAAGTGCTAAAGCACATAGAACTTGAGTTCACGTTACTTTATTTGAAAACAAAAATATTACTGTTGGGTGGGGGAGAAAAAATGTATAGTTTAAAAAGGTTTATCTTTGGGGCTGGAGAGATAGCATGGAGGTAAGGCATTTGCCTTTCATGCAGAAGGTCATTGGTTCAAATCCCAGCATCCCATATGGTCCCCCGAGCCTGCCAGAAGCTATTTCTGTATTTCTGAGCATAGAGCCAGGAGTAACCCCTGAGTGTTTCCGGGTGTGACCCAAAAAAAAAAAAAAGGGTTTATCTTTAACCATTTTTAAACCAAAACAGATGATGAATGAGCAAATGACTAAGACAATGAGCAGAAATGAAAGGAGAGCAGTATTGACCTTTTACCCCTGGCTCCTATATCTCCTTGTCCTCCAGTTGTTGAGTCTCCAGGGAGAAGCACAGAATGGGTTCCAAAGACAGATTCTTCAAGAATCTCTTCAAATGCAATCAGGCCTGCCTCTGTGTGTACAGAGGGATCAAGACTTATACTTTTTCCTGCCCTCCGCCCAGTAAGAACAGCTATGGTCACTCCAATGTGGCCTTGAGACCCAACTATAATATCTGATGTCAAGAAACAATGAATGCCTCCAGTAAAATAAGGTTACACCCTCATGCTTTGGGAAAATGTGGGAAATGTAAGAAATCCACAGGCAGTAGAATCAGTGTTTTAGAGGCAAATCAAGAGAGCTTCAAATTCCAGCACAAACAAAACCAATGTGATGTGAAAAATCTGGATAGGAGGTTTTTCCTTTCTTTTTTTGAGGGGAGAGGGTAGAGTGATTTGAGGGCTATACCCCACTGGTTCTCAGGGGCTATTCCTGGTCCTGTGCTCAGGAGGTCCCTGGTGGTGCTCTGTGAATCAGATGCGATGCTGGGAATTCTAACCAGAGTCAGTTACCTGGAAGCCAAGTAAATGTCTTCACCCCTAGACTCTTCCTAACACCAATATAAATGTTTTAAATTGAATCACCAGGAATTCCAAAGTTGCTCATGAATAAGACTGAGATGTACATTGTGCCTACACAAATCCTTTCACCAGTGCCCACTTCCTTCCACCAACGTTGCCAGTTTCCCTCTTGCTCCTATGGCATGTTTTTCTTTTACTTTTTTCCGTATTTAATCACTGTGGTTTACAATACTCTTGCTAAGAAGCTATCATGCACACCCTTTTTACCTCCTTTCAGTACCCTTTGTCATTGTCACAGTGATCCTCTCCCAAACCTAACTCATACTTCTCATCCAGTGACAAGCTTCCTACTAAGGGCCAGTTCTTCTAATTTTCATTTCTACTGTCTTTGGCTGAAGGATTCCTCTACTATGTTTCTTTCCACATCATATGTGAGTGAGACCATTCTGTGTCTGTCTCTCAGCACATTGTACGCAAATTCTCACTTTTGGGGATGGGGGGAAAAAAAAGAATAAATTGCAAAGGACCATGAGATTGTGCTTTTTAGGGGAACTCAAGTCCAAGATACCACTGTGCCCTCCTGCTTTGCAGTTGGGAAACCTGATGTAAGGAGAAGGTGAGGGACTTGGCCAAACTCCCAGGGCTGGAAGGAACCAGGCTTTCTGCCATCCAGAACTCTTTCCCTGCTGCAAGAGGTGGCAATTCCCTCCTACAGGGTCTCTCAGGCACTTCTGACTGCTGTAGTGTTGGCCATCTCACATGGGAGGAAAGAGAGGCAAAAGCTCTTCTGGCATCTCCCTCTTTCTGGTCTTATGACGCAGTCCTTTGCTTGCAGGGTATCTCCAAGGCGACACAGTCAGAGCCAGTCTGCTAAACACCGCTCAGCTCTGCCAAAAACTGAGGTTCCTGCTCCTGGCCAGAGTATCCCTTGCCTGGCCAAAATGCAACACAGTGAATCGAAATCTGGCACAGCACAAGTGTTCATGTCCGTTCATGGCCCTCTGCAATATGGACCCCACCCCACTGGCTAATGTGGGGCTTGCTGACAGATCTCAATTTGTAAAAGAGCTGGAAACATGAGAGAAAGACTGCAGCAATTTTATTAATCTTGGAATCATTTCCAAAGGCAAGTTTGGGAAAAGCATTTGTCACTCCCCACTTAAAATAGCCTGTTGTCAAAATAAAAAATATGTGGCTGGAGAGATAGTACATTGGGTAAGGCATTTGCCTAGCACGTGGTCAACCCAGGTTTGACCCCTGATATCGCATATGGTCCCCTGAGCACCAGCAGGAGTAATCCCTAAATTCAGAGCCAGGAGTAACCCCTGCACATTGCCAGGGATGGCCCCAAAATAAAAACAAAAGCAAAATAAAATACATGGCCTAGACCTGTTATTTTCAAAGTAGAAAAAAGGCTTCTACATTCTCTTTTGGAGATCTGACACCCTTCCCTTTCAAGGGGGACCTTTGGAAAATGGGATGACTTGAGATTCAAATTTCCAGAGCTCATTTGGATATTCAAAGGAGTGATTTTAAAATTTCATGGGGGTCTGGAAGTATATAGCTCAGTGGCTTAGCTTCCCTGGCTGGCAAGCCCATGGCCATGGACTCAAATTCCTGGTGGCTTACACTTGCTGTGTACAATCTGGCAGCTCAGTTGTCTGGGATCCCTCATGCCTCATGTAATATCCAGACATTACACAGCCATTATGATTGTGTGGAAGCACCACACACTAGGTGTGCAAACCCAGGCGATCCATTAAACTAAACATATATGAAAATGCTAAGGACAGGTAGAGTGAGCCCCAGTGATCACACGTGAGAGCAGCACAGCACCCTGAGGCCAGCAACATAACCAGAACCTGTGAGTCTCAATCAAGACTGCAACCCTCACAAGTGTGTATGCGCTAACACGTCCACTAAAGGAGAAGAAAGCTCAGAAGGCTCCACTGTCATGTGGAAATGCCCTGAGCACATTTGGGTGTGGCCCCAAAGCAAAACAACAGCAATAACAGCAATGATGGGAAAGGGAAGGGAAGGAAGGAGAAAATTAGAGCAATAATAATTTGAGGTCAAAAATATTTTCCATTTCAAATCAATATTTATTTTATTTGGGGGGGGGGAACATTCAGAGCAGTGCTCAGGCCTTACCCTTGTCTCTGTGCTCAGGGATCACTCTCGGTAGTGCTCGGGGGACTATAGAAGATACCCGAGATTGAACCTGGGATAGACATATGCAAGGCAATTGCCTTACCTGCTGTGCTATCTCTCTGGCCCCCCCAACCAGAAATGTCTTGAAAGTAATGACACGATTACACACTTGAAAGTGAAGTTTTAAGCTCCAAAGGAAAAAAAAAATGATTGTGTGAAGCATCGTATTCATCTAAGATACTGAATCTGAGGGTGAAATTTTAAGAGAAGCCACCAAAAAGATACCCTCAAACAGCAAATATCTTTCCACAGATACTCAGTTACTCATTCCCACAAGGATTAATTAAAACTTTCCTGATGCCATGTAGCATCTAGGCTTTGCAGATACAAGAGTCCACCAGAGACAATGGCCTTTGGGCACACTGGGCTTCCCTTCAGTGTTATTGGAAGGCAGATGATAGAAGACCATGGAAAGAAGGGGCTGGGGACCCAGTATCTGAACCGATTCCCAGTATCTGAACAGATTTCCCAAGCATAAACTCACAGGTACAGTGAAATTATTTCTTTACTTTTAAATAAAAATATGAGGGTGAAAATATTTCTCCTTCCCTGGTTTTATTGTACAAATTCAAAACATACTTAAGTTCAGAGATACATATACATTTAGAAGACAATAGTCATATTCAAGGCCACAAGCTGGAGAAATAGCACAGTGATAGGGTATTTGCCTTGCATGCAGCCAACACAGGAGAGACCCAGTTCAATTCCCAGCATCCCATATGGTCCCCCAGCCCGCTAGGGGCAATTTCTGAGTGCAGAGTCAGGAGTAACCCCTGAGCACTCCTGGGTGTGGCCCAACAACCAATAAATAAATAAAGTTTTAAAAAAGGCCACATGCATGAGTTTAACCCCAACTTTCTTTGGGCCTCTTCTGAGATTCCTTAAATAACCGATTCATATCCATATTCATATATTTATTTATTTATTTATTTATTTATTTATTTATTTTTGGTTTTTGGGCCATACCCGGCAGTGCTCAGGAGTTACTCCTGGCTGTCTGCTCAGAAATAGCTACTGGCAGGCACGGGGGATCATACGGGACACCGGGATTCGAACCAACCACCTTTGGTCCTGAATTGGCTGCTTGCAAGGCAAACACCGCTGTGCTATCTCTCCAGGCCCCATATTCATATATTTATATCCCAGCCCAGATCCTTTCATCACCACCTTCAGACCCCCCTGCCCAATCCTGACCCAATTTTTGCGACTATTGATACATTTATGGCTCCCCCCCCTTTTTTTTTTGGTTCTTAGTTTTTGGGGTCACACTTGGCAATGCTCAGGACTTTCTTTCAGCTTTGCACTCTGGGATCATTCCCAATGAATTTTGTAGAACCATACGAGGGAAATTAAACCCTGGACCAACCCCATGCAAGACAAGTACTATCATGCTGGCCCTCCTTTGTGTCTTTGAAAACAGAACAGAGCTGATTTCCTTCATTCAGTACATTTCTTCTGAGACTCATTCGTGTCCATCTATAGTTCAGTTACTGGCCCCTTTTCACTGCTGGGCTATATGCCACAGCAGAGAATGCTGGATTTGCATCCAAGGCAGACCTATCAAAAACAGACTTTTCTCACTCTGATAAACTCTTTCACTTGAGGCCCCTTTTGCATTTACACCTCTAAGGCTCCCCAGTCCTCCTTTAGATATTCTAGAAACCTCCAAATAACACCCCACAGGTGGAAATAAAATTTTAGTTAAGACAAAAGAACTTCATCTAGGGTCTTACCTGTGAATGTTGGACACACTAGCAGTGACCAACACGCCATAGCATAGCAATACCAGCACAAATAGATGGACAGAGTACCTGTGGGGGCAGAGCAGAAAGACGGGATCAAGGAATCATGTTTTATATCAACATTTCTATCTCCACCCCTCCATACTCTTGCTTGACTTCTACCGTCACCTCCCACCCAAGTAGCAACTGATCTATTAATTGATGTTTTTATTAGGAAAAAAAATCACTGAAGCTAAGATGCTCGGAAGAGCTACTAGGAAGTCACCACAGACACCACTGTAGCATTAATTTTGTCAGGAATCCATGCACAGAATGCTTGACTTTTCTTTTCTTTTCTTTTCTTTTCTTTCTTTCTTTCTTCTTTCTTTCTTTCTTTCTTTCTTTCTTTCTTTCTTTCTTTCTTTCTTTCTTTCTCTCTCTCTCTCTCTCTCTTTCTTTCTTTCTTTCTTTCTTTTTGAAGTTTATTTATTTATTGGTTGGTTGATTGATTAGTTTTGGAAGGTCCCACCCAGTGGCACTCAGGAGTCAATCCTGGCTCTGTGCTCAAAAATCATTCCTGGCAAGTTCAGGGGTCCATATGGGATGCCAGAAATTGAACTGTCCGTCCCAAGTTGGCTGCATGCAAGGCAAATGCCTTACTGCTGTGCTATCTCTCTGGTCCCTTTGACTTTATTTTCACATAATAATTGAGGGACCACAAGAGACATTTCCTTTTTCTTAACTTTCAAGAACCAGGACCAAAACCCAGATTCCTTGGGCTCCAAAATTTTGATCTGAAGGCTGGTTCAGTACTCTTCACCCTCTTTTAATTGTTGTTGAGTTTTTGTTTGGGAGACACATGTGACTATGCTCAATACTTATTCCTGGCTCTGTGCTCACAGACCACTCCTGGCACTGCTCATGGAACTAGATATGTAAGGTGCCAGGGATCAAGTCCAGGTAGTCTGCGACCAAGGCCAAGGCTTGTCAGTATCCTTCATGCTTTCTCAAATTTGTGTTGAATGAAAGGGAGCCACAGTTTTCCACCTTAAACAAATTCATAGATTTTGTAAGCTGCAACTTTTCCCCCCAGGAGCACCACTCATGTGGCTTGACTCCCTCGCCTAGCAGAGTCTCTAGCACAAGTTTTCTCTGATCCATGAAAGCTATTATTCCACCATTCATGTAGGACCCACACCCAGTCTAGCAAGAAACACTAATGCAATCCAATGCAAGAGTAATATATGATCTTCAACCATGAAGAAGGGAAGATTGGTGCATAGCCAGAAAACATCAGCGGAGTATCCAATTTTAAGAAAAGGTCATGGCAATGACTTCCTGGTAGACAGTTTACTGTTCCCAGCCTTCCACAGTCAAGGAGATTGCTACAGCATTGCCATTAGTTTTTAATAAATATAAATAGCATATATTACTTTAGTAACTAGTAATGGGGAAATGTGAAAACTAAGGCCTTAACCCACCCAGTGATCACAATGTGAGTATACAGACAAATTGACAAAGTTCATACTCACCAACCAAAACAAAAGATGACAAAATAGATGCCCAACACTGTGGCAGATGTGTGCCGGACCTCAGGGCTGCTTTTACCGGGCCTTAAGTAAAGGCGAAACCAAAAGGCAGCCAGCAGGGCAAAGAGCTGACAAGCCACAAAATTCACCTACAAGGAAGAAAAGAGAGAAATTGAAAACCTTTCCTGTTTTACCTGTCTGGGCATTATCTTTACTATTATTCTATATACCATTGTATAGAATATATATACTTTTATACTATTCTTCTATTATCAAGGTGCATTACCAACTTGAATTTGGGTATTCTCTCCTTGGTAGAGTTGGTTGGTAATCTGAGAAGCAGAAAAGGCAGCCATATCCTTGCAAGGTAGAAGAAGTGAGGAATTCAGTCATGTCTCTCCCCCACCCACTCCATTAAATCAGTCAAGACTATTGGGGTACGATTTGGTTGTTCCACACTTCCCAAAAGGGAAATGGAAATTCCATATCCCCTATGTGGAGTGGATAGGAGATGCTGTTCCAGTTGTAGTAGTTCTTGACAAATAATCCACACAGATATGAAGGTTATTAGAGGCAAAAAGCTCGTACTATAAGTAATTCACCCACAAGCCAGCCACTCCACAACAGTGGAACTGCAAGCCTAGAGAAAAAGTTCCCTCTCCAGTAATTCTGCTTCCCATTTATTTGGCATCAAACAAAAATTCTCCCCCCAGGGGGAAGGGAAACATTAAGTAGAGAGAACACAGATACAAATGGGAAAAATGTCAAAAAGTCTACTATTACCTCACAATGACTACTACTTTTAAATTCAAGGGCCTTTGCTAACTGTGATGTTAGTGTGTAGGGCTCTCCTAGCTACCCTCTGCTCTCAATCTAAGCTTCTATTTGTTGTTGTTGTTGTTGTTGGATTTTTAAAACACAGTCAGGTAATGCCAAGGGCAGCATGTATGAGTCAACTGCATGCAAGGCAAATGCTTTAACCTCTGTGTTATCTCTCCTATCCCCAACATTGTCTTAAGTGGAGAATGCATTCTAGAAGCAAGGAAACAAAATCCAGTGTAGTGGAAAAGTTCAGTTCTCTCACAGGGTGTCTAGGAAACAAAATGCCAATTCAAATTAACCATCAACTGTTATCTGACTCTAGTCACTCATTTCAAAGTAACACCAATTAAGCTCGTTGTCCTAACACAACAAGAAAGCACAAACATGGGGCTGGAGCAACAGTATAGCAGGTGGAGTCCTGGCCTTATGTGTAGTGGACCTGAATTTGAACTACGGCATTTGGTCCCCTGAGTCCCACATAAGTGATCTTTGAGTGCAGATCTAGAAGTAACCTCTAAGCATTGCTAGGACTGGCTCAAAAAGTCAAAGCACAATAACAACAACAACAAAACAGCTTTACATTATCCTCTAACAACAAATAGGCAAAATAATCACCCAATTTCCTTAGGAAAATCTCTGTGATCATTCTGCCCAATATATTTTACTTGCATACATATATATACAATATATATTTTGCTTGTATATATATACAATATATATTTTGCTTGTATATATATATATATATCTCTATATATATACTCTATATATATATATCTCTCTATATATATAGTATATATATAATCTATATATATATACTCTATATATATATCTCTATATATATACTATCTCTCCATCCTCATTATATATATATATATATATATATATATATATATATATATATATATAATGAGGATGGAGAGATAGTTTGAGCTGAAGCACAAACTTTCCATACAAGAGGCCTGAGTTTGATTCCCAGTATCACATGGCCTCAAAGCACCAAGCTTGAAATAGTCTCTCTGAACCACTGGATTTGTCCCCCAAATAAACAAATGTATATACATAAATCTATATACATATAGACAGGTATAGATATATTAGATATAGATTATTTTGCACCCTCAGGAAAAGTCATCTGATTGAAAATGAAAGCCAAAATATTAATTTAATTTACCATTAAAACTGCAAAAGGTACACAGGTGAAAAGTGACTGGGGACTGAAGGTATGTGAATAAAGTCTCCAAAGTCTTGTTCATGATTAATTCTGTGAAAGCAGAAGTTGTGAGGGAAATACTTTAGTGTTCAGCTGGTGAACAGAGCAGCTCCACTGAGCTCTGTTTTCCCAGAGGGGAAATATAAAATAATTTTGTGAATCCCATATAATTGATAGAAAATAATACTTTATGGACAGAGATCTTGTACAAGGGACAAATGCTTGTCTTACATTCTGAGACCCCTATTCAATCCCCGGCACCCCATGAAACACTAAGTGTCTCTTCTAGCACAGAGCCAGGAGTAAGAGCTGAGTACTGCTGGATATAATTTCACTCACCCTCCAATAAACTCAACTTTCCCCCCAATAAAGCCAAATTCTCAGTTTCTATCCATACTGCATAGGGTTTCAGGGCAAACCCAACCTGTTCTTTTTTTTATTTTTTAATTGACTTGATTGATTGGTTGGTTGTTGAGCCACAACCGGGGGTGCTCAGAAATCTGCCCTCAGAAATCACCCCTGACAGGCTTGGGGATCATATGGAATGCTGGGAACTGAACCATTGTTGGTCCTGGGTCAGCTGTGTGCAAGGCAAATGCCCCACCACTGTGCTATCTCTTCTGCTCCAAACAAGTTCTTTTTAACCAATCTCTACAAGTGACTATGATCACTTTGAACACTCTTTGAGAACTAGAGAAGTAAGAAATCATAAGCCTTATCCTCAGGAGACTAATTGGAAGAGAGAACAAATAGCCTATATCTGTGTATATAAGTAACATAAGCATTGCATGAATTTCTTCTATTACCTGCTTTAGATTCAAACTGAGCAACAAAAAGTTTTGAGTTTCACCTGGGGGAGTTGATTCAAGAAGCAGGTTAAAATTGATGAGCCAGTGAGATAGTCCATTGGGCTGGTGTACATACATTGCCTGTAGGGTAACCAAAACTGCCTGGTTGCCTTTAAAATTGAGTTGGGTGTATCCCCCAAACAACAGGAGTTATGGTCCAAAACCAAGAACTGCCAGAATCCTGTCCACAGTCGTTTGGTTTAGTTGGCCGGAAGTTGGCTCTTTTCAAAATCTTCATGAATTTCCCATGTACAGGCTCAAGGGAAATCACTCTCTACTCATGAATGGAAAGATGAATGGTCACTAATGCAAGCTTCCACTTTTTGGTCACTTGAATATAGTGAGTAACCAACTATATGCCCTAGTTCTGACCCAGAGATATCAGCTGAGTGACCTGAAATCATTAGTTAATGATTAATTAATTAGTTATTAATTAATAGTAATTAATCATTAATGATTCCACAACTCTACGTGCCAGATACTGGAGACAATGAGCAAGGCACTGTCACTGCTCCGAGTTAAGGAGAGGAGTCTTAAATGAACTGGGTTCAATTCCACTACCTCCCTTCTTTCTTTCTTTGATATATGTGTGTTTGAGGAAAACTGGTCTCTCCCAACATTTTTGGCTCCAGTGGTCTTTGAGTCTGTAACCAACCAGAATTTTTTTTCCTTAATGAGATATGCTATTTACCTTATCATGAGTTATAAAGACTTAAGCATGAATTCAAAGCTCTCTCTTTCCATACAAACATAATTCACAATATCACCCTCTTCCTTGGAGCAAGTGATAAATGGTGAGCCAAATGATCCATGGCTAACTCTTCCCAGAACAGAAACACATAGTACCACTTAGCTCTCCAGAAGGAGAGTTGGAGCAAAATTGTTATTGCAAGTACCAAATGGACATCGTAAAAGTTTGAACCACAATGAGATGCCACTTTATGCTGTATAAGCTGACTATTAGTTTTTATTGCTAAGTAATAAATATAAAAAGTGTTGGCTAAGAATGTGAGAAAATAGCTACCACTGCACACCAATAATGGGGACATAAATGGTGGAGTACTTGAGGAATAGTATGGTGGTCTTCATAAGGGTAAAACATGATTACCAGGTGCACCAAATTTTTATTTCTGGGCATATGCCCCCAAAGAATAGAAAGTTGGGTTTCTAAGAGGTGTTTATACATTCATGTTCCTAATATTTCTCACTAAAAGCAAAGGGCAGGAGCAATGCAAATGTCTATTGAAGGATGAACTGGCAAATGAAATAAGCTAAGGACATGGTGTCAGATAAACCATGGCAGTTAAGTCAGATTCTTGCTACAATATGTGGATAAAACTTGAACCTGAATGATGTTAAGTGAAACCTGCCAGTCACAAGAAGAAAAATATTGTATGACTCTACTTATAAGAGGTACTGCAAAGAGTCAAATTCATAGACTAAGTGGTTGATGGATGGTTGCCAGGAACTGGAAGTGGAGAAATAGGAGTGGGGGAATTATTTCAAGAACAAAAAATTTCAGTTCTTCTGGATGAAAGAATGATTAGTTCTGGAGATGGAGAGTGGTGATGGCTGCTAAACAAAATGATTATTCTTCATGCCATTGTCCTGTAGTCTATGGTAAGAATAAAATTGTTTATAACAATTTTATATTATGATAATATAATTATATTATTAATTAATTAATACAATGATATTATTGTCTGTTTACCACAATTTTTTTAAGTTGTGGTCTGGCATATGAAGAAAATGATTGATGTTTGAGAGGCCAGATTAATTTCAATTATGGCCCTCCCAGCTCATTGCAGTGAACATGGTTTTCTTTATCCACAACATAGACAAGCACCCCCAGTGGCTCATATTTGGATCTGGCTTAAGTAACACAAATTGGCACAGTAGGATCAACTGGTTAAAATGTCCCAAATGGACTCAATATGATGATGTCTACTTCCTAGCACTGTGAAAGGGATGGGGAACAGAAAGTGAGTACGAATCAGTGGATTCTCAACCAGCAATAATTTACTTCTTTCCTCATCACTACTACTACCCAGGATGGTTTGGATTGCCATAACCAGGAAGAGAGTTTCTACTCAGAAGGTACCAAAGAGACTGTTAAAGAGAAGAAAAGGCAAGAATGGTCCCGACAAAATGATGTGGACAAGAGCCTTAATTTCAACTGCTTGGAATCTCTAGAGTGTAAAATCTATATCATATCAGGCCAGTGATTGGGTTTACAAAGTTGTATCATGAAAAATACAATTCTTGTTTGGACAACCAACATATCCAGAGCCTGTAGTCAGTATTATGACAGTATACTTCCTGGGTGGAGACATTAAAAAAAATTCTTGGGGCCAGAGTGATAGTCCCAAATTTCCAAGCTTAAGAAATCCTAGTATAGATAAACTAAGATTAGCCAAAATCAAACATGGTCAAAGCTGAGGCCAGGACACATGAATATTTATTCTACTGATCTCGACATTTTCTATTATTAATAATAATGTGTGTTTGGGGGTTGTTTTATTTTTGTTGTTGTTGTTGTTGTTTAGGAGCCATACCCCGTGGTGCTCAGGGGTTACTCTGAGCTCAGAAATCACTCCTGGCAAGCTCAGGGGACCATATGGGATGCCAGGGAGAGAATTCAGGTCTGTTTCTAGTTGGCTTTGTGCAAAGCAATGCCCTACAGCTGTGCTATCACTCTGACCCCAAGAATTTTTTTAATGTCTCCACCCAGAAAGTATACTATCATAATACTGACTACAGGCTCTGGATATGTTGGTTGTCCAAACAAGAATTGTATTTTTCTGTTTGTTTTGTTTTTTTTGGGGGGGTTACACCCGGCAGCGCTCAGGGGTTACTACTCCTGGCAGGCTCCGGAGACCATATGGGATGCCGGGATTCGAACCGATGATCTTCTGTATCAAAGGCAAACGCCTTACCTCCATGCTATCTCTCCGGCCCCAAGAATTGTATTTTTCATGATACAACTTTGTAAACCTAATCACTGGCCTGATATGATATAGATTTTACACCCTAGAGATTCCAAGCAGTTGAAATTAAGGCTCTTGGTCCACATCAAAGAAAAATTAAATTTCTGAGGTCAAAGATCAATCTGTACAGAAACTGGCCAAACAAGAAAGGATTTGTCTTCCTAAATCTTATAACGATGATGATGCTCCCAGGAACAGAGAACCAAATTATGATAATTACAAAATGAAGAGATATGTCTTCATTAATAATCAAATGGGCACTTCACTACTACTTCTGGGTATTTTTAGCCCCAAATAAAAATACTCGGATTTGAAGAGATAGCTACACCTCCATATTTACTGCAGGACATTATACAATAGGCAAGTACTGGAAGCAACTGAAATATCCATGCACTGAAAACTGGATAAAAATGTGATGGAGAGACACAATGAATATGATTCAACTATTTAAAGATGAAATCCTGACCTGGTTTTAAGCCTCGAGAGATAAATTGGAGGAAAAAGAAGCATATGATTTCATACATATCCATACAGCACACAAAGAAACAATATTTTAACAATCCATTCAGACCATAAGACCAAACTAATGGTTACCAGGAAGAAAGGAAAGTGGGTAAATGAGGTCAAGTGAGTAAATGCAGAGTCAAAGATCAAACTGGATTTCAGTGGCAAATTTAATCCAGCAGACACACAAGCTGGTTTCCAATGGTGCACACCAGAAACTTGGATCAGGCAATGCTACTTTAATTTTTTAAAAACTCTATTCATTTTAGAGGCCAGAAAACATCCCTCACCTGGGATCTTAGAGCACATCTTAGAGCACATGCCTTGCATATGTTAGCCTCCAAATTTCATCTCGGGTACCATATGCCATCTCCAGCCCTGGACGTGTCACCTGGTGGTCCCCAACACCTCTAGGCCTAAGTAATATCCATTTGCCAGGCTACAGTACTGGATGACCAGGCCTGTATTGCTGAACCAGAAATGACCCTGAGCCTCC